>NC_066847.1:20393169-20694836 GCF_001640805.2 Lates calcarifer | reverse complement strand
GCCTTAAGTGGCTTGTTACAAACACATGTAACATGTCACATGTACTTTGATAGCAACATGTTAATGCATATAGTCTAGTTACTGTCAGTGTATAAAGCAGCTGTATTTTGAATTACAGTGGGTCATTAAAGTAATATATATCTAGATAAAGTAATATATCTTTAGCAAAGAAGCACACCAAATAAAACTCTATTAAAATTTGAAATTAAAAAGAAAAAAACACCACAACTGGTACATGTGGAGACTGAAACTATGATTTAAGAAGGGTGTTATGCTAGTTTTAAAATAACTGATAAGACTGTTTGCCTGTACAGGATTATTAATCATCAAAATGTTATTTTCAGAAAGAAATATGGCCATATTTATCACATAGAGGTGACTCATACTCAGACATGTCATGCATTTTACAAAACCCCTGCCAAAGTACATTGAGTGAAGTCCCAAGAATGTAAATTACCAGGTGTTAATCCATCAATAAGAGCATTAGTCCAATATAAAGGAACTAACTACCTACAGTAGATGTGCTCAAACAGTCTGCTTGTAAAGAGAGACTCGGCACCACTGGGCTGGGATTCAGTAAATAGTCTGCAGTCCTTCAGCACAATGGTTACTCTGTGATGTTTTGGGGAAGCATTCTTAAGAGATAAATATGGGCCTGACAGAAAGGAAATAAATCCATTTTCCCTTTCATGTTGACCTTTTGAATTGCGGATGTTTAAGAAGGTGGGTTCAGGGGAGAATGAGCCTTTCCTGCTCTTACTTCCTGTGAGTATAGTGCGTTGTGGAAGTAAAGACTGAATTTGTGCCCTGATATTCAGTTCTCCGATTGTTAAGGGAGAAAAAACATAACACATTATGTTTTTCTTTACAGGCCTTGAAAAAGAGGAGAGTGTGAAATTGCTGTTAATGGAGAGAAATCACATTCACCAAGAGTTCTAAAAATGATTGAAACAATGGGTAAGTCATCAGTTTGTATCCTTTTTTTTTGCAGCCACATACATGTTCAGTAAATTACAATAATGATTTCATTTTACAATCAGTGTAGACCTCAGGCTTTAATCCATTATATCTATCAAATGTTTCTTTTTCTCATTTATTTCTGTCTCTAATTGAACTGAAACAGGCCCAGCTTTAGTATCTAGTGTTATTACAATAACATTATTCTGACTCCAACACCAATACTCAGTTTAATTAAGATTCAATACTACTATAATAAACAAGATTCAAAATGAAATATTGCCTCTGCACGCTCACTGTTTCTCCTTCATTTTTAATTTCATCTTTAAAATGAGCAGTTTTTGCAAAAGGGTTTGGTCTAGTGTGTTGGGTGTCCGTCTTTGCTGGCACTGCATCCCACATTTGGCTCCTGCTGTGAGTTTTCTCAACCAGAGAAGAGAAGAGGCCCTGGATTCAGCTCAAGGCTCACGGACTGCCAATGTTGCCATATCTGATAATGTTGCCATATATTTGATTGTTTGTTTGTCCCCATCGAGATTTATTTGTCCAACTGTCAAGAACGGAGCCAAATTGGTGCTGCCAGCTTCTTTCTTTAAAGCTGCAATCTGTGGTCACTTGGAAGACTGGCGTGTTTAGCGTGTTACAGTCAGTTGTAATGTGTAGGTTAGGGCAATGGGGCATTATACACCAGTTGTGGTATATTGTGAGTTGGGGCTTAAATAATTTCAAGTCACACTTTACTTCATATTTAAAGAATATGTTTTTATAGGTATGGAATTCAATATCAGATCTGACAAAAATTTAATTACTACAAAAGTTTAGATGCACCACATGCAAACATGCACACATACACTTCACACTCCGGTGGGGCTCGTCATTGTGCACAATGAGGCGAGAGCAATAAAAATGATACAGTCACCTGCATAAGACCAGTGGTGAATAGAAAAAAAAATCTGCTGAGGCTCAAGTGTTATTGGCTTGTTTACAACCTTTGTTCAAACAACAAAGCATCTCGGTGCAAAAAGTGCTTTGGACTTTGTGCACGCCCTATTAGGTGTTAGTCACAGTCAGTGAGCTTCGGAAATTGCTTCATTTTTGTCCAGATGACGTTGGGCCGGCCCAAACTCACTAACAAGCCTCTCTGGAGTTGCTCGATTGTGGGGCTTATGCAGGGTCCAGCAAGCAAACTGTGGCCTGGTTCTTTTATCTTTTCCTCTTGATACCCATTCTATGCTCCTGTGCAACCCACAGCTGACCCTACAGGCAAAAAAGGAAACATTGCTATTCTGGAAACAAACAGCGCGTTGAAAATTGAGTTTTCTTTTTTTTTTTTTCTTCTGGTGCAAAACCTGATGCTACGTGATTTCGATATAGTAAGCTCTGTTGAGCACCAGTCAGCCTTAGCTAAGCCTTTAGGTTGCGATATGCAGCTCACTCCATCCTTCTTCTATTCTAAATTTAAATGCCATTGTAAAACATAAAGACATAAATTAAAGGTATTTGCCAAATGGTTATGGAAACCTGTAGATTTTTTAACAAGCATATTATTGAAGGTAAAAAAGGTATTTAAATGAAAAAATAGGCTAATTTCCACACACCATTCCCTGTCTCACTATCTCTGCTCTGTGCTGATAAAGCCTCTGTCTCATCACTCCCTCACCCCCCCCTCTATCTCTCCCGTGCCTCCTTCTCCCTGCATCCACTCCTTCACTCCGGCCGCCGCTGTCACTAAAATATTTTCGACGGCTTGCAGATACACAGCGTGCCTTGCAGGCGGTGGAGCGTCTCCAGGCCAAACTGAAGGAGCGAGGGGAGGTGCCCACTGAGGAGAAGCTCAGCCTGCTCAAGTCGGTACTCCAGAGCCCGCTCTTCCACCAGATCCTGGCCTTGCAGAAGTCTGTCCAACATCTCAGAGACCAGGTAAACTCTTGGTCTAGGTACAGGTACCCATACAAATGCAATAAACACAACTACAGAACTATTTCTATCTATTTGATTTACATATAAACAACACAGTATTCACCACTGTAAGCTTAACTAGGCCTGCGAGACTGTTAAATTAGAATGACAATGCTGAATACAAGGGAGTGATGCCGGGTTCCCAGGATGCTAGGGCACCATGGAAGGTCATTAAAGGGAGTATGAACTGCTACAATGCCAGATGGCAGCATCATACTTTGTTGGCACAGAAGTAATATAAAGTAGTAGTCATGTTTGATGAGAAATAAGAGCTGATTTGTCCGTTTTTATTAGCATTATGTTGCATGAGGAGGGCATGAGGCAGTATAACTTATCATCCATTTGTTTATGTGTAAGTGTGTGCTATATTATGAATCAGGGACAAGACTGGCTCTGTTTTTCATGTTGCTGTTGAGCAATTTATAGTACTGCAGTTTCTCTACTACTGACCAGTGGTTTCAGCCACATAAGCCCTGTAGTTCAAAGACAGAATTGAGTGGCACTGTGGAGCAGTCTCTTGTCAGTGGTTACATGATAACCACAACATCACCCAGACGAAGGTGTACCTGTATCTCGGTATTTATCTTCCCTGTTTCCTGGGTGACCTCACTGATCCTGTTTCTGGCTTGTGTCAGGACACATACCTGCACTCCTTCCAGTCCCCATCCCCAGTAGTGTTGCTGCTATGGCCAAATTGCTGTCAGGGTTCACACCAGAGCCAGATATAATAGGGGTACATGAGCAGAGATAGCTGGTCTAAGTCAGGAACTCCTTTTTCAAGCTTATTCTTCCCATTGAGAATTGAACATTTGAGTGGAAGGAAAGAGCTCTTAAGTCACAGTGGAAAGGGGCCAGGGTAAGCGTTTGAGAAATGGAGACGAAAATATTTGAGCTATGCAGTGGGAGGCAGGGATGTTAGAGCTTTTTACCCCTTGTGGAATTTAGATTATAAAAGCCCTGCTGGCATTTTTGTGTGCTGGCGATTTAGCTTATTTCAAAAGGGGTACATTCCTATATGTGTATGCGCAATTGTGTGTATGCGTTTGTTTTATTTAGAAAAATTTATCAAGCAGCCATTCATCGTAAAGTCTCTTCAGATCTTAAAATGGACTCATTGCAAATTGTAACAATGGTGAAGAGACATATTTCAGAAACTACGACAAATTTATATGCCTCTGTTATGTTTTTTTATAGACCTTCCAAACCCAGCTGCACTTGTTTGGCCCCCTTAAGCAGAAACCAATTTGGAGAGAGGGTGCATTTTGTGTTTTGTTGTGCGACAAGAGCCAGACACATAAGCACGCACACACACACACACACACACACACACACACACCACACACACACACACACACTGTCCATCTTCTGGCTCTGCTAGTTAGGCCTTGCTCAGCCCATGTCGCTATGGCGACAAGGCCCTACTCTTTGAATGAATGAGAGAGAGGCCGCTGCCACTGTGTGAAGTGGGGCAGAAACAATTTCTTAAATGTGCAAGAACCAAACTGGAACTTTAATCCTCTTAGCAAGGCCCCAGCTAACAAAGCTCATGCATGAGGACAGCAACTTAGCAGCATGCTACGCTAACTTAGCCTGGTCTGTAGGGTTTTGTTTGCACTGTAGCAGCACTAATGTGTCCTGTCCAGTGGAATTTCTTTTTGTTTTTATGAGGACTAAACTGGGACTGTATTTAAAGGAGGCATAATTTTACTGTACATTTTTCCTAAGCTCTGAAAGTTGTACAGTCAACTTCCTCACGCAAATGCACAAGTTCACAAGGACAGCTTCTGCTTGGCAGTGCCATATGCCAAATAGAGTGTTTATGAAATTATCGCTGTGAATCGATATGACCATCTGAATTGAATCCAATTCAGATGGTCATAAACATTATGGCCTTTAGCTAATGAAATCAGAAAAAAACACTGTTTTATGTAGTTGTCGCGTTCATGTAATTCATCTGTCACAGAAGTAAAGTCATTGCAGTAATTAAAACCCAAGCACATTAAGGCGCCCAGATGGCCAGTGATGCTTTTCCTCCGCCATGACAGAAATATTGTATTTGGAGCCTAGTCATTGTTGGAACATCAGCTAAGTGCCATTATCTCCTGAAGGATTAGGCTGCCATAGATCCAGCTAATCATGGTGGGACAACAGACTATCTGCCATCCCAGTGGTTTTAGACACCCAGACTTCAGGGTTTTGGTGTCTAAAATTAAACTTGATAAATGCTGACGTTCATAGTAGGAACGAGTCCTAATGGTTTTTGTTCGAACTTTTAATAGTCTTTGGTTGGATTAACACCAGAAACTCTGTTGTGTGCGGGATCAGAAATTCAAAGCTGTTTGATGTAGCATTCAAACAGATAACTTTCCTAAGTGGTGTTATTTGCTGCATGTATTTAGGTCAAAATGCATATCAGAATAATCCATCAATGAAGCATCTGCAGTTTCCAGCTTCACTCACTACATGTCTTTTCCTTTACTTTTCCAGGGGAGTGTCCCAGCATCACATGGGAGTGACCCTGTCGATCACATCACAGCAGTGAAGCCCAGTGGAAGCCATGTTTCCTATTCAGATATATCAGCTGCTACACACATCAATGGCAAGACATCATCTGAAGAATTTGAGAATATTATTCAGTCCATGGCACAGGTATGGCCGACTGAAAAGCCAGTGTAATCATGTCATTTTAATATTATAGGCTCATCCTAACAGACAAGCACAAATTAGCACCTCATCTGTGTATCACCTTGAATAAGTTGTATATAACTCAAACCAAATATCCAAAGACAAAAAATCAGAACCACAGACTACACACAGTGCTCCTCTCTCTTGAGGCACTTCAAATAGACTTCTAAAGACTGCCTGTAGCTTTGATGTTATGGTGAATCAGCACGGGGCCAAAGCGTGTGCATGTGTGTGTGATGCCACAGGGGCGCTTCGTGACACACGTGGAGCTACAGAAGCCGGTGTCAGGAGGTCTCGGCTTCAGCGTGGTGGGCCTGAAGAGCGAGAACCGTGGAGAGCTCGGCATCTTCATCCAGGAAATTCAACTGGGGAGTGTTGCTCACTGGTATGTAAGAATCAACATGCTGTCATTCAAACAGCCATGAGAACACAGAGATTTCAAAAGTGATTAAAATCCTTTCACAACAAAGTTAGCATTTCAGAAAGCTTTTCAACATTTGGCCAGTTGTTGAATTAGAATTAAGGACTTAGAGAAGTTACAGTGTCACTGAAATAGACATAACAAGTATGCTGTCAGACACGGATTAAGTTAAAATCTCTGAGGCTCTGATAACATTTACTGCACTGAGTCCTCCAAATGACACTCTCTTCTTCTTTCCCATACAGTGATGGAAAGCTCAAAGAAGCTGACCAAATCTTGGCCATTAATGGCCAGCCCCTGGACCAGACAGTGACCCACCAGCAGGCTATAGGCATCCTGCAGAGTGCCTCAGAGAGGGTGCAGCTCACAGTGGCTAGAGGACCAATACCTCAGCTGGCCAGTCCTGTGGTGTCCCGCACGCCCTCTGCTGCCAGTACACTGTCGGCCAAATCCAGCGCGGTATAAATACACTCACACAGCAAGTAGTTCTCTGTAGGAACTCACAATCTGACAAGACACTTAAGCGGAGACCTGGAGTCTTGCAGGAGCAGTTGATGTCTATGCTAAAAATATACACACATGCTTGTTTGGACATACACATACGCACAGACACAATTGAACAAAGACACATAGAAGCAGCTCCTACAATCCCCCGTGGCAATACAGTGTGACCACGAGAGACACAAAGCGACACACATTCCTGTTCCTTGTCAAAAAAAATCAAGATGTGCTACTGTCTGTTTTTATGTGCTACTCAAAAGGTGTCCATATTACAATAGATAAGACTATATTTTCAGTGAAAACACCATCTACATTACATACCCAAAGCCAAGGCTTTTGTATGACTGAAACTCTATGTTCTGAAATTCATTGCTCAAACATTGTCACACATTTTCTCAGACTTGTCTTCACTCTAGCCCTCTTCCTTTTTGCTCTACCTAGTGGCAGCACGTGGAGACGATTGAACTGGTCAATGATGGCACCGGCCTCGGATTCGGTATTGTGGGAGGAAAGACCACTGGGGTTATCGTCAAAACCATCCTTCCTGGAGGCATAGCTGATCAGGTGATTTCATTAATGCATCTCTCATTTCTTAATTGGCGTTGGGAGGCTTTAGCAGGGTTAATCATTATTTATACAGTGACTGTTGTAAAAAGATGATTTTTTGGTATTTTATGACACTTTCATTGTTCTGCAGAGATGACTCTCGACAACTGGGTATGATGAGAATGAGTTAATTGCAAGCAAGCGCAGAATTAACTGTCACTCTGTCTTTTGTTTGGTAGTGACAGTGTCATTATGGGTTTGATTTCTACTGAAGCTACACAGACTAAGACAGAAAACATGCCTTTTCTACCTCAGGATGGCCGCCTGCGTAGTGGGGACCACATCCTGAGAATTGGAGACACTGACCTGTACGGCATGGGCAGTGAACAGGTGGCGCAGGTCCTCAGGCAGTGCGGCAATAGGGTGAAGCTGGTGGTTACCAGGGGCCCCGGTGATGAGAATCCCTCTGTCTCTGCTGTCATGCCAGTGGTGCTCCCCACTGTCAACGAACAACAGGTGACACAGAACATGAGAATCCCTAGAGTAAAGCAGTGTCTCTATGACAAAGGATCAAGATGATGAATGATTACCATATGCAACACACACATTCAGAGTCATACACACGTCAAAAACACTCCAAACTCCTTAAGTTAAGGTCTTTCGTCTTCAGTTTGATCTTTTCTTACCTCTTGACAGCCCTGGATAAATGGAATGAAAGAATATTTCAGGTTATATCACCAGTGACTCACACTTTGGAGTGCAGTTGCTGCTTTACTTTCTCAGAAACAGCAATTTCATGGCTATTGTCAACCCTACTTAAACATGAATGAATTTCAGTGATTCACCATATGAATGCCAAACATCATATCCTTTTGATGGTACATATTAGCTGTGTGTTTTTATGGCTGACAGGTTCAGAGAAGTCATTAATCAAATGTGGTGCAGTCAGATGACTCAAGTGTCATGACTTGTCTTTCTACTGTTGTCAAATGAATCATCCTTTACTTTTATTTGTTTAGTTGGTGTTAATTTGCCACTGCCATTAACATTTTCACAGGGCTATGAGGAGGAGGAGGAGACTGAAGCATTTGATGTGAGCCTTACCAAGAACACCCAGGGACTGGGGATCACTATTGCTGGCTATGTTGGAGATAAAAATTCAGGTGAAAAATGGCAGATTACCTTCTGACAATAGATCATCTCACATTAGATCTTTTACATTAAGTTATGGATGTATAACTACTTCTGTACATGTAGCATATAAACATTAAATGAAATGTCTGATGTTAAAGTTGCTGTGGTTACAGACCTAGTAACCACAGCACCCGACTCTGCGCAGTGTTTATGTTTTAGCTCATTGTTTTTGCAAACTCTGTGCTAATTGTGTCTAAAAAGTTACCTTTGTGCATGTCAAATTAATGCTAATGTTTCTCTATGTCTAATGGATAGAACAAGTGTTTGCTGAAAACAACTTTATAATGTGGTGTCTGTGTTGCTAGCTTTTTCCTCTGTCCCCAGTGTCCAACAAACAAACAAAAACCCCCAAAACATACACATACACATAATTAATGCAGATTTACATTAACTTTGAAATACATTTTCTCTTTTATCTGCCATACAAAATGTTTTCCATTAGCTACAATACAGTGGGACCACAGATAGCATTTTATTACAGTCTGTAAAATGCACTGAATTGAATTGAATATTGTATTGCATTGGCTAACATGTACTCTATATTATCTATTATCTAAGGTTGGCGTAAGTGCAGAAGGGTCATCACATCATTGCTTATGACTTATGTTACACTGAAGCATCCTTAGTAATTTTGACTCTTACCATCATACTGGAACATCTGTTTCCTTTTCTCCTTGGGTCTTCTTTAACGCCATGATTCACGGTTGTCTTCCTCATCCCCTTTCTGTTTTTGTCTTATTCTGCCTTCTCAGAGCCCTCTGGTATTTTTGTTAAGAGTATAACAAAAGACAGTGCCGTAGATCAAGATGGCCGTATTCATGTGGGAGACCAGATAATAGCTGTAAGTACCCCCATTATGCTCTTTGTAGCTATTACTATTTTCTCTGTCTTCAGTGGCATGAGGTAAAATATGCAGTGAATGTTTTGTATTATATATTATAATGATCACATTTACTCATTCAGTGGAGTGAAATTGTGAGATACATAATTTTGAAAAATTTACAATTAACTGATCATAAAGTGTTTTTTTCTTGTGACTGTGAATACAAAAGAGTCTTGAATTAGCACAATGAGCAATTAAGTTTTTATTTCATTACCGTAGGACATTAACAGTGAAGTTAAAGTGTGTGTAATTTCTTTCATCACCCTGTTGTCCTCTGTTTCCTAAAGTTCTCACAAACTCTTTTGCTCCAGTATATTGGTGAGCGTGGGTGTGTGTGGGTATGTTCGATTGAGTTTTGTTCTTAAGTGTAATTGATAATGTGCTTTGGGACTCAAATTAGGAACTTAATTGACAGTGAATTATCATTTATGGAGTTTTTACCTGCCCTCAGTGATCTAAATAAATAAAGTGAATTGCTGAAATAGCAGCACTGTTTCTGTTTATGCCTGCTGGTGTTTATAATCACTTTGATCAATCTTATCTCAATTTCACGTTTGTCAGAGGAGAATATTGATGGCATCTCAGCACACTCATAATGTCTATACAGGCCCCTTTTGCCCCAATTTAATCCTGATCGTCCCCTGCAGGTCGACGGTGTAAACATACAAGGATACACCAATCAACAGGCTGTGGAAGTGCTCAGACACACTGGCCAGACGGTCCACCTTAAGCTGATCCGGCGGGGCTTCAGGCCTGATGAGATCCCCCCCGCTGTGGCCCCCAGTGTCACCGTCCCATCCCCTTCCACCACCATCCCCACCACCGCCACTGTCTTGAGGGAGCTTGAGCGGGAGAGGAGGAAGGCTGAGGATGCTGCACAAGGTAGGAAGGATACAGTGAGAGAAATTTAATGAGGATAGGAAAAAAGAGATTCCTTGTTACTCAAAAAAAAAAAAAAAAGAAAGTCATTTGAAGTGTAAATGTGGTTTAGACAGTAGTGTTCATGATGCAGTGAGGAGTAAGTTCCCTGTGACTCCAAATGGAAATTTCAGTCACTTTTATCACTATAGTTAAAACACTGAAACAGAACTTTCTCCAAACACATATGAAAAACACTGACTTGAGTTACACCCTAATACAGTCTAAACTGATGTAATTTTTGTCATGTATTTGTTAATATTTTGAACAAACATTGTACACTGAGAGTTGATATTGAAAAATGAATTACTTTTTTGCCATTTAGAGGGTTCCTACTAATAGTAATAGAGTGAATGCACCCCTATTACCTGTCATCTTTCCCTAATAATAGAGGGAAATGCACTTACACTTAATAATCACTGACAAAAAAGGATAAAACAAATTTCTGCCACCTGCAAATAAGGTTTGCCACTTTGTAAAACAATTTCTGTCAAGTGGCACTCTTTCATTATTACTTATACCTAGAGAATAAAGTTTCAGTTATGTTGTTTATACCCTGAGCTATATTCAGTAATAAATCAGCATATGATGCCCAACATTTGACAGGGCATCTACAAAGAATTTGACAATTGAGTTACGGCTATCTGCATATATGTGCTGGTAACCATGATGTACTCTGCAATGTGTGTGTGTGTGTGTGTGTGTGTGTATGTGTTTTAATGCATTGCATTTTTCTAATACTGACAACAAACAAGACAGACAGAGAGTAAACAGAGAGATTCTAATCTCCAGCTGTCCTGACAGGACCTCCAGGCTATTACAGAAGCAAGAAAAGCAACTTGCATAAATCGTTTAATGTCAATAGTGACATGTGGGGCTTGAAAGTGATTAGATTTGGCACCAGGACGTCGTAGCACAAAAACCTGCAGAAAAACCTGCAGAAAAAATAGCAGCCAAAAGATGACAGACAGAGACTGAGGAGGCCAGTATTTTCATGGCTGCTGTGAAACCTGTCAGAAAATAACAATTACAGAGGTTTGAGTGAGTGTAGCATATAATAAAGAAAAAGGAAAGAGACTTCTACAAATGTACTACAACAGGGCATCCATTATCATTATAAGTGGTTATGTCTCTAGAGCTCCTTAGGTGCAAAAACAGCATAATTTGGTGAGCAACTAGATTTATATTTGAGATAACTGTCAGCTTAGGGAATGAATTCGTATGGTAGGCTTGGTGTACAAAGTTGTAATAAGCCATTTAATGGTTGGGATATGGAAAGACATTTAACTACTCACTTAAATAGTTGTCAAGTCAGTGTTAAGGTTGTTGAGTTCCTTTTCACATACCAGACTAGCTGGTATTAGTTTAATGTTGGCACTTAAAAGATGCTGATGTGAAGTGTAGACCTTGGCTTGCTCAAGCGCATAAGTAGTAATTTCATGGGCGACCAGTTTGGTGCCCTGTGGAACTCCAAAGGCATAAAGAGTGGCATGAAGTTGTAAAAAAAAGTACCAGGGTCATTAAACATATATTTAAAGTCCTGGAGTGTTTAGGGCCTGTCATTATGGATAACATCAGCAAGGACATGTAAATTCTTTTTGGACCAACAGGGAAATGAAATAGGCTCCTCTTCTAAAGGGAAATGGATTATGACAAATAATATAGTACCAAATACACAGATGCTTACTTTCCAAGTAAATTCAGCACTGTTGTGTGTGTATATATATATATATATATATTTTTTTTTTTACCTCTCTTAGTATTCTGTGAGTGGTGAGTAGATAACTTTTTCCAGTGCCTGCGTGCCTATACTGTCTGTCACAGTGTTCATTGTGTGTTTACCGTCGCCACAGATGAAAAGCCGCTCCAGACAAAGAGTGAAGGATCTGATGTCAGCCCATCCACGGATCAGCTAACGGAAGACAAACGTGGTAGGAGGCTGGGATTCTTCTTTGAATGCACCAGCAAAGATACTGGATGAACACTTCTGAAAGATAAGGGTTCTTGTTGTCAGGACCACACTGACTCAACAATACTATATGACTAAGGACTGAAATGGGTGCTCTTAGTAGTAGGCAGTACATTAGTTTAAAAAAAAAATAATAGGCACAGATAAAAGTTTTTTTATGTGGGTCTCAAACAAGTACTTTGAACATAGTTAGTAATTTATGTTGCATTGCTGGCTATGAATGATTTATCATAGATTTGCTTATATTTTATGCTGTTTTTTGTATTAACACAGGTACTTTGTGTTGTGTTTTCCAAGGCATGAAGTTAACACTCTTTGAAGAAGAAGAGCTAATGAAGAAATGGCAGGAGATTCTGGGTCCAACTAATGAAGTTGTGGTAAGTTTAATTTTCATTCCTCTCTCCCATGCATCAAAATATACTTACCACAACCTTGTTTTGGGCTGATTGATAATGATAAACAGCTCAGAACTGGTATCATACAGCAAGATTGAAGTCGGGGACTGAGTCAACAGTATTTTACATGCTAACTGAGATGTGATTTGTTGTCTCCCTGACAGGTGGCTCAGGTGGAGAAGTTTAGTGAGAGCAGCGGCCTGGGCATCAGTCTAGAAGCCAACAGTGGGCATCATTACATCCGCTCTGTTCTACCTGAGGGACCTGTTGGCCGCTGTGGCAAGCTGTTCAATGGAGATGAACTGCTTGAGGTACGTGGTCACTTAAATGAAAGAACTTAAACTACTTGCAGTGCAGACCTTGTTATGTTATATTTAGAGAGGTTTAAATATTTAAATATATTTAGAAAGGTACTATACATGCAGGGCAGTAATGGACATATTATGTTACACTGACACTGTATCGTGGTTACACTAAAAGAGAAATTATTACTGCCTCACAACTAGGTTAAATGTAGAGGTTAAATTTCCAACACAGGAATTGATAAAAATTAAGCACAAATTAAAGCTGCACTAAGCATTAGCTTATAGCAGCTAAATTGCCAGATAAAATATTTCCTTTTGGGGATTGGTAGAAACCAGACTAGAACTAAAAGGAGAGTGAATAATAGCTTCACTATTAAAAGTGTTTTAAAAACTAGATTTTGTTGTTCTCTGTTCTATGCTAATATTAGAATTTTCTGTCACAGGTCAATGGCATATCTCTGATTGGTGAGACCCACAAGGAAGTAGTCAGAATCTTGAAGGAGCTTCCACTCTGTGTATACATGACATGCTGTAGGCCCGCCCCTCTCTTGCAGACTGACATGGATGCTATCCAACCAGAATCAGAGGCTTTGCCCACAACAACTAAATTAAAGGTACTACATTTGCACTACTTATAAATATTATTTTTGAAATACAAAGTTTTTTATAACTCATCATCACAGAGAATTTAATGTTTGAATGGTAAAAATGTAAAAGTGACCATTTCCATCTCACTGTGCTAAAATCCGGCTATATCATTTAGAGTATTACAGCAGATGATGCATATAAGTAGAATCGGAAAGTCCCTGCATCTCCTTGACATGCAGTAATGTATTGTGAAAAATGTTTCCCCGCGCCTGCATATAAGCAAGGGAATACGATTGGACAGCGACGCTCTTTATGTCCTCCTCCTCCTCCTTTATAACCCATCAGCCATTATTAGCTTAGCCTGGGCTGTCAATCGCTCCATTGGCTTTTCACATTGCCAGTCATGATGGATTAAGACTTAGCGATAAGCAGGGGAGGCTGAAAGTTTATTAGGACCAATTCTAGTAATACCTCACCAGCAGAGGCCAACAATATTTGCTAGATATATGAAACATCAAAAGCAGCTTTCCCTTTGGGGATGGGGTTTTCATCTCTCTGGCTTTATCTGTGATAATGTGCTAAGGCTCCACCATCCCAAAGATATTTCCCTTTTATCTACTGCCAGAAACCGGAGCCAGAAACACAACTAGAGGGTAGCAGCCTATGGGTTGGGAGTAAAAGTGAGGAAGGCATGCAGTTACATAGAGATTTTGGGCTTTTCCTCTGCAGAAACAAATAGACCTGAGCAGCGTACTGCTTGCTGGAGACTCAGAGGTGAACGCCGCAGCAGCGACACAGGATAATGTGACAGAGGAGGCGATAGGATCTCCTTTGGCTATGTGGGAGCTGGAGATCCAGAATATCGAGCTCGAGAAGGGAGAAGGGGGATTGGGATTCAGCATTTTGGACTACCAGGTGGGAATTCTTACCTGGAATTATAGAAGGTCTCATGAAAAGTGTACAGATGTTATTGTGGAGGCTTAAGATATTTCCTGGCTTATTTTACACTAATATGTTGGTGTAGTATTAGTTTTAATAGATGTTGTCCTATTGGTTATATCATAATCTTATGGATGTATGGATATGGAGCAATGGCATAATCTACAAAGCTAACCAAAAGAGAATGAATTTCCTGTGATTCCCATTTCAGCTGAAATCTGCCATAGTTAACCTATAGACCGTCTTCTCATTTAACTTTACTGGGCTGGCTCCGCCATAGGACCCACTGGACCCTGCCAAGACGGTGATCGTGATTCGTTCTCTGGTTCCTGATGGCGTGGCCGAGCAGGATGGCAGACTGTTGCCAGGGGACAGACTCATGTATGTTAACACCACCAACCTGGAGAACGCCAGCCTGGAGGATGCCGTCCAGGCCCTGAAGGGGGCCAAGCTTGGCAAAGTCCAGATAGGAGTCGCCAAACCACTGCCTGTAAGCATTAGTGTTAGTATTCTTTCTTATTCTTTCTTAAGTATGTGCTTATTTATTGGGAAACACTAAGAGTTTTGTACATGCTTTTCTGTTTTTTTTTTTTGTAGTCAAATTTGTTCAGCATGTCAGGGATTTATCACAATGCGTATGCGAGGTTGTGAGTCACGCTGTCTTTTTATGCTGCGACTTAGTAGTCAGTCACGAGGGTTCAGCTTACAAGGGCTTGAATTTTTCATGCAGGAAAAAGCATGGAGGTAGGCTACATGGTTTAGCATTCCACCCACTCTTCTTTCAGAGGAGGTGACCAACCTAAAATGCTCTTTGCCCTGTGTTTCATATTATTATGTTATTGAATCTTCCAAGAGCACAGACCCTCTTGTACATTGAAACACACTGGGGCAGCTGTCAAAATATTAGGTCTGTCCAGTGGCATGTTCATCGCTCCAGGCACCTGTACACTTGTACGGGATGTTTCTCTCTGCAAAACTGCCTGCATTCTTTGAGCTTTAGAGCTGCATTTCTCCTGTATTGAATCTGCCACTGGATTACACAATGAGACCTCTGGGCTGCCAAGGTTAGCTGGATTACAGAGCTGTAGGAAGCCTCTGTGGAGTCATCCAACTTTCCTGCAGGACGTGGAATGTACTTCTGAGCGGTATTTTTCTGTATTTCCTCTCAAAATTGAGCCTAACAAGTCTAATCCTCCAATCTGCCCTCCTGCTTTTCCTATACAGTATCTTTCTGAGCTGCACGCTACACAAAATCAATATCAAGAGCTCTTAGAATACATGAGAAATGTTCAAGAGTGTTTCTGTTACGAATTAATTCAAAGAAATTGAGAATGTGCCATTTGGGGCAGTTTCTCTGCTTGAAAGCCTAGAGCAGGGGTCATTATTCAACTTTATAGGTAGTGTAGAAAAATTCTCAATGATTCCTAACATCTTTTTCCATTCCATACTAATTTATTTGTTACTTGATTTGGTCATTTAAAAAACAAACAAACAAACAAACAAAAAAAAATCGAATTACATAAAGCTGGAGACACTGAAAGAATTTCTCCACTTTCCTAGGGAATATGTGGATATTCCCACTCTCCACACCCATATGGTGAGCAGGAAATAACTTCATCATCCACCATCCATTCATTTGACTTCAACAGTATTTTGGTTGAAGAAGGAGAGGAAGAAGATCTGGCTGAGGGCATCGTTTACCGAGCAGAGCCTGCATTGGTTAGTTAGCTTTGGGAAAAAACTGAAAAATCAATCAGAGTATCCTAAAAAAAAAAAAAGGGGAGGGGGAAACAAATTGTGTTTTACATGTGATGTTTGCGTAATTATTTACCAAGAGTGGTTTATCCTTTTGTTTGTAATCATGCAACACTTAGCTTATATGGGAATTATTCTGATTAGACATTAGATACAGATTGATTTGTTGTCTTAGCAGTATTCTTTAGTTAGATATGTTTAGCATTACTCACATTAGGGTCATAAAATAGCATGGTAATATCATCTGTCTGTGACTGGATAGTTCAAATAGCTTATTAATAAAGGCCAGTTTTCAGTCCCAGTTAATCATATCAACATCCATTATCACAGATTGACACCAGTGAAGCAGACCTATCTGATGAAAAAGTGTTACATACTTACTCTGGGCTAGAGGATGACACTTTCCAGGCATCCATGATTGCTCTTCATGGTAGCAGCTGCAGCGCAGACCTGGATTATCTGCACTCATCCACACCTAAAGTAAGTAAACATGTTTTTTTTAATATACCACAGAGTACAAGATAACTGAAAACAGGAGCAGGAACAGCTTGAAATTATTCCCTCATTTCATTAAATGTTAGTGCAACAGTAACTGCCCTTTGTCCGAATGAGCTGTAAAGCATGTAGTCATTATTCTTTTGGTTTTTTCTTTGCTATCAAGAGCCAAAATGTCATGAGGAATGTTTTTTATTTCTTTGTTAAGGCAGGAACAACATTACTGACTTTGTTGTCATATGAAGATTGTAGCTGCGGCTGCTTTTGTTGCCTTGGGTGCCCCCAGAACAGCAACTCCCCAAATGGATATTAAATTAAACAAAGAGGAAGGAAAATAAACAAGGACGAGCAAGGGCCACATAAAGTGTTTTCCTTAGGGTAACTGTGCCTCCATTTCAACCAAAGGTTACAGTATATGGAAGATATACTATAACATGGATAATATGGATGTTTTTATTTCTTTCTGGTCTATACCTGTTTATGAAGCAACAATATAAAGGTCTCTTGGGTGTTTAAGATCAAATAAGCATAGTGAGTCCACAAAGTCAGTCTCCAGGACACTGTCAACGAAGCAGTGACAGCTCTTTTTCTTGTGATTGCATTGATAAATTACAGTCGTGCTATTTGCTTTCCTGGTGTCTAGCTTTGTAGAGAGTGAGTGTAGAGAAAAATATGCATCTTATCTCTATACTGTGGAAGACTGTGCCCTTTTAAAATAATGTAACCAATTAGAATTTAACAGACCAATAATATGAAATAGATATGAGTAGATAATTTTCAGAGTGATTTAAAAAAATTAATGGCTTTCATTCCATCTGAACTTAATTGAAGACATAACATATACTATAGAGACTATACTCTAATACAGTGATTCCTAACTTTTTTGACTTAAAACATTCCATATACATGAGAAATGTCTGCAAGTGTCTGAACCGTTTTTATAATTATTACATAGGTTGTAGTCAAACTTGACTCCTCCTTTGCATGGATATCTGTAGATGTCACAGCCCAGTTCATCTCAAATTCATAGCACTACCTTATTAAAATGAAACTTCCTATTTCTTGTTTTATTCTACTTCTCATGTCTGTTTATTGAGCCCCTACCTCTATTACATATTTGCATATTTTAACTTTTTCTTAGGATTCATACTTCTGTTCTGGTCTCCAAAGAGAATTGCTTGCTGAGATTCATCACTAGCCAGTCTGGTTCCAATAAAGTCTTAAATGCTGTTATAATGAAACTACATTTTGTGCATTTCGCTCTCAAGATCACCAGTAATTTCAGCCGTTCTCTATTGGCCACTGATGGCTTTTCTATGGCTCATTACAAGGAGGGCAGGATGGCGACTGAGCAAGATGAATTCTCCCTGTTGGGCAATTGTCTAACTAACAGAGGGGAACGTTCATTCTGCCGCTGTGCTTTGTTTTACCCCAGCTGACAGCTCGCCTGGACTTGTTGGATGAGCATCCCTGCTTTACAACACCATCCGGCCTCGGAGACAACACTCAAGCATTCTCACCAGAGAAGTCGGCTTCGTTCGCTCCCCCGGGTTTGAGAGGTCACGTCCCGGCTTTTAATGCCATACTAAGCAGTTCTGATCAGTACCTGGCTCAGCACTCGGCCAAAGAGGAACCAGTGGAGTGTTCAAACTCATACAGCCCGTTTACTGAAATAGGGACCATATCTAATGTACAGGAAGAACCTGTGGAGTCTCTTCACTACCAGAGGGAGCCACCCATCTGTTTTGGAGATATTGGGGATATAAAGATCTTGATCAAGGTAAAATAATCTGTCTTAGATACCAAGCATTCATTTGGAAGATTTAACATACAATAAATCAGTAAATCTTGAATAAACAAGAGCAAGTATTCAACTGATGAGTGAGTTTTAGTGATTGGCATATCATGAACATAAAAGATCTGTCAAGGTGCATTATAACAGCTACAAAATAATCATACCTTTATAAATTGAATTTCATAAGGTAACATCTAACCTCTTCCAAGTCAGACGTCAGACGTCAGAATATTAGATAAACAAAGTTCTAAGATGATTTTTCTTAAATTCATTTCCGCAGCCAATTCGCTGCACCTACCATTCCTCCAGAGACCTGTGCTTTGTTTGAAATCCACACTAATATTTTCATTTACTCTCATCAATACCTGTGTTGAATTATCACCCTCAAGGACGAGGAGGCTGGAGTAAAAGAATCAGCAGAAGACGATGACAAGGAAGTACTGACCTCAGGGAGCAATTTTGAAAGGACTATCACAGTTGTCAAGGGCAACTCCAGCCTCGGTTTGTATTAATTTCTTCACATTCCTTTATTTGTACTTTTTATTTATTTTCTCCACATCCTTCACAGAAGTGTAAATGAGGTTCTGGGACTGAAAGGCCTATTTGGCCTTTACTGTTGTGCTATGTTTTATGAATGCCAGATTTGAAGCAAAAATGATAGAAAAGATATTTGGCAGTTTTCCAGGCTGAAAGGGTAATTCCATTGCTATACTGGGTATTTGCATTTCAAAACCTGCCCACTGGGGCTGATACTGGTTCAGAGAATACTAAGTTTTAGCTCCTAAAACAAATAGGTGTTATGAAGGCAGTGTTTAAAATCCTCGGTGCCTCTTTGAAAACACTATCTCATTTTGCTTTTTAGTACTCCTTCTTTGAGGGTCTTTATTTGGTGGTGGATTAAATGTGTCTCTATAATATGTTTGGGTTTTGTATTTCCAGTGTACCTATATACCAGATATAATTCAAAATCCAAATGATTTTAGCAAATTAACTCCCGCCTACAGTGCTGTTATAGAAGGGAGTTTCAGATTTTGTCTAAAGCTGTCTTCAAACTGGATAATAAAAAGAATTTTTATTTTTAAGACTTAGATAGACAATATCTCAAGATTTATAATGCCACACTCTTGAGAATGATATGACAGTTTCTAGGATTGCTTGCTGGGACATGAGGAAGTTTTCTTGTGGCAGAGCTGAAATCACTGCTGATTCGTGCCTATTTATTAATAATCAAGTTTGTCTTGAAAGTGTCTCTATAGATGGCAACAGAGTTGAGCTCTCTTTACAACCACAACTGATTACACTAATATAACAAGTATTTGTAATTATTACCGATCAAAATCCATGATTGGTGTGTAACAGATTCTTATAATCTACCTTAAAGGCATGACGGTGAGTGCCATGAAAGATGGTTTGGGGATGCTGATCCGCAGCATAATCCACGGTGGGTCGATTAGCCGAGATGGACGTCTCGGTGTTGGTGACCTCATCCTGGCCATTAACGGAGAGCCCACTGCCAACCTGACCAACGCTCAGGCCCGTGCCATGCTGCGAAGACACTCTCTCATTGGACCAGACATGGGGTAGGCAACATAGATAGCATCTGTGATTACTGAAACTCTGCAAAAGTAAGTAGGGATAGGTATTATTTGAAATTGTATGATAGCAGTGCCACCATAATACAGTGTTTCACTACCATTTCCAATGTTCTGTTTTGTGATAGATGGCTGAAAAATATATTAATTTTAAAGCAAAATGTTCAAGGCTCCCAAATGCATATAATGCTTAGAAGTCTGCCTGAACAAAATTAATATAGTATGATTAAATTCCACTGGGGGTTCATTAATTTGAGTTTTAACATTAGTTTGATGGTTACCTCTCCCTCAGCTCTGCTTGTCTGATTTAATTTTAATTCACTGTTACCTCTGTGCATAGTACATTTTCATAATGCCTTCTTTAGTACATTGCAGCTGTTAACCACAGTTCCAAGAAATAGTATCAGTGCCAAGTGCAGACAGGTTTGCACTTGCAATAAGAGATCTGAGACCATGGCTGTGGCATTTGGGCAACCTGTGGGTATATCTGATTTTTATCTGGAAAATTAGATGTTAGATGTTGCTAAGATACTTTGTACTTATGTAGTATAACTACACAAAGCAGAGGAGCTGTCTAGTGTTTGACATACTTGTTGAAAGTCTGTTCATATTGTACTTCAAGGTCCAACCTCAATTACATCAGGACTGCTTATCTGCAAATCTTACAAGCAATACATGTCGGTGTATGTGTTATATGCACATGAACTCATCTTTAGCTTCCCTCATCCTTCTTTCTGTAAACTGGTAATGTAAAGAGGTTTGTTTAAGTTATTCTAAGCCTTGGAGGCTATTAGTTTTTTTAAATGTGAATACAGAATACAGGCAAAAGTTAATGCTATTACTCAACTGTGCTCCATTATTCCGGAAAAAGTCGTACAATGCGTTAAAGGAATTACCACTTCTCCCAGCTTTGTCAAGGTAAATTGGATGTGGTAATTTACAAGTTGTGCTTGCTGAACTAAACTTGGCAGTTTGATAGCTTTGGTGCATAAAAGACAACTCTTCACATTCTAGATCTGCTTGTTCACCTGAGGACGATCTGTGCCCATTTTATGTGTGAGTATGACTAACTTCCACACTGGTTGGTGTTTCAGCAAGAAGCTTCTATCTTGGTTTCCTTCCTCTCATTCTGTCCATCTGCTGCGGGGCTTCACTGCAGTCTGTTAAAGAGTTTTATCCAGACAAAGAATTAGGAAGTCTGTTCATACAGTACTTAAATGTAGACTTCAGTTGTTGATGCTGTTTTTAATATTATTCAGATACACCGATTAACATTTTTATTATGTTGAGACACTGCACTCCAGTATTAACCAGCATAATTTGATATTTGTCTTGTGGCAAGAAAACTTAACACACACAGTCAAAATAATATCTGGATAAATCTTGACTGACTGCATCACTGACTTATTTTGCTTAACTTGCTGCATAACTTCTTTTCTTTCCTTTCTGTGACTTTCGTGACTAACACCATTTATAACTTACATTTTAAACTCCATGTGTTTACATTAATCGTTGGTATTTAAGCTCTGCTATGCCTCTCACTGCATGTTGTAATGTTGTTAATGAACTGACTCATCCATTTCATTATTTCGCTGGGATTCATTTTCCTCTCTGTCTGCATGCTGTCATGTTTGAAAAAAAAAAAAAATCAAATCAACCCATCTGCTGAAGATCTGTCAGCTTCACTCAGATGTGTTAATGTGCTCTTCAGAATCAACTTCATTCTGAATTGTTTGGAAAAGGGACTCTAAGTGGGTGTCAGATTTTGTCAGCTAGCTTTCAGTTCATTTCTTAGCATGAATTAGTAACTCACTCATGAATTAATAGTATACGCCCTTCAAATCTATCACATGTTCATCACACAATAGGTGACAGAAGACTTTATTTGCCCAGACATTTGTGAAGGTAAACATCTGTTTTCAGCAGTTAGATGTCAGGAGCATCTGTATAATTCATTGACATCTCACCTTGGACTGTTGATGGGGAGAAAGGATTTGCTGAGAGACAGACTGAGTTCAGTGTTGCTGCAGTCTTGTGCTCAGAGTTAAATCTGATGGAGTAGAGAAAAACAAGCCTCTGAATGTAAATGAGCAGATTTAAAAGACGCTCTTTTGTTTAATGAATACGGAGGTAGTTTTAATGCTTTGATACCAGTTTGTATTTGAATGCCAGTTCTCTATTTCTGGTAAATTACCATGTGAGCTCAGTGAATAGGCAAGGGCATAATTGCTGCTAAGGTGGGTAATGGAGTTTCTAAAAATGGGGGAAGCCAAATTGTTTTAAGAAATGTTTGACTCCTATTGTGTGTGTGTCTGTGTGTGTTTGTTCAGCATTACATATGTTCCAGCAGAGTATCTAGAGGAGTACAAGGCCAGCCTAGAGCAGGTGAAAGATGATGTCTTCTCTGAAAAAGCTCCAGTTCCAGCTCCAAAGTATGTTCTTACATAATCACACACTGGTAACTTTTGTCATGTAATTAAACTGTACATTTAAAGCTGCTCTGTTAAGATTTCTTGTAAAGAAACAAAAGTTTTGTTTACATCTTCTTCTTTCTTGCCCTTGTTGGGGCATTGCTACACTTCTTTGCATGTTACTGCCACTCTCTGTCAATCAGTGGAAATAACATGAAATAAACAAAAGTGGCACCAGCTCTTAAAAACATTGCTCCATAGCACTGCTAGTGGTCAAAAACTCTACATGCTACCTTAAATGAATCCTTGACAATCACATGAATACATTTTTTTAATTGAACGTTTTCCCCATTTTCAATCTATTCAGAGATATTCCTAACCTCCCTGAGCGAGAAGATGGAGAGGGAGAGGAAAGTGCCTCTTACAGCAACTGGAACCAACCTAGGAAGTGAGTGCTTACACATTGGATATAACCTTCTAATATACTTTTGTGAACATGTCCATGAGTTTACAGAATCAAATCAGTGCCAGAGTCACAGCGCTGAAGCTAAAAATCATAGCATGTTGATACTGGTACCTTTCTCAGAGTGGAGCTGTTCAGAGAGCCAGGCAAGTCTCTGGGGATCAGTATCGTCGGAGGCAGAGGGATGGGCAGCCGCCTGAGTAATGGAGAGGTGATGAGGGGGATTTTTATCAAACACATCCTGGTGGACAGTCCTGCTGGACAGAACGGGACCCTGAAGACTGGAGACAGGATTGTAGAGGTAAAGGAATTAAAGTCATGACTAGTAAACTTGAAGTTGTTTTATTCAGTTAGAAGACATATTGACCTGACCAACTCTTTTTCTCTGATATCTCTTTATCAGGTGGATGGAGTAGACCTAAGAGATGCTAGTCATGAGGAGGCAGTGGAGGCCATTCGCAGGGCAGGCAACCCTGTCTCCTTCTTGGTCCAGAGTATTATTCACAGGCCCAGGGTAAGTCTGTATAATAGTGTCAAACCAATTGATAGTAACTACCTCATAATCTAAATGTCACAATTTCCTCACTCTCTTCCTTTTTTCACCTCAAGTAAAAGTTAAGTGTATTTGCACAGGCCATTTAGTAGGGCACTTTCAAAAACTAAAGTGTACAATATATAATGCCTGTAGTATTTGGTTTGCTTTTGAATGTTGAAAGAAAGGCAAATCTTTTATGACAGCAACAACAAACCCTGCGCAGCATGTTAAATATATTAGCAAGTTTTAACCTTTAAGCGTGACACTCATTGAAAATCACCATATCAACAACATCGTTTGTTGTTTGAAAGTGCCCTCAGGCTTTTAAAGCATGACTAAGTAGTTTCCTGCTGGGACTTCTACTGGCTTGGCTCCTGTGTCTGATCTCTTCATAGTCAGTCACTTTTCCTGCATTGTTATCTGTGAGATATTCTCACATGCTTTCCTTAACATTCTGGATACTCATTAAGCTTTGTAGCAACTCATAATGTTAATATAGCACATGCAGAGGAGGGACAAAAAGAGGGACAAGAATTTATGGTAATACAGAATCATACGTATATTAAACTGCGGTGTCAAAAAAGTCATAATCATAACCCTAAAATCCCACAGGACACAGTACACAATGCCCAGCACCAACAACAGACAAAGTAAATAATTAACCAGTACAAGCAGTGGAGCATTTGGTATAACTTAGCAGCCTGATATTTTCCTCAGGAGTTGGTGAAGGCCAAAAACAGAGCTAAAAGGAGAGTGAATATTGGATTTACATTAATCAGGTGGAAGGATAATGATGATGACAATGTCATTGTGTTCATAGCTTATTTCTACTGCCTCTAAGTGGCCGAAAAAAAAAATCTGTTAATGTACGTTTAAGTACACTTTGTATGTATTCCAGTTTGCCGAGAGTTATATGATACCACTTTCCTGTCTGTCCACTAAGTCAACCAGCAGACTTAAAGTGCTAACTTAGCTTAACTTAGCACAAAACAGGAAACATGAGTAAGTAGTTTGTGAACTCTTGGCAAGGTAGTAAATAAATACATTTTCTAAAATGTCAAACTGTTCCTTTAAATAGGTTACCTTATTTATATGCAATAGATGAAGTGTTAAGACTTAATTTTAGCTACACTTACTACATTATGAGTTGCTTCAAACCTCCATCTTTGTTCCTCCACACTGCTTTCTCAGCCTGAGTCAATATATAGCCCAGCTTCATCGCCTGCTGTAGAGAAACACACCACTGCTTTCACATGCATGCCACATCGCACGTGTCAGGTAATCTGTCTCTTCTCTTTCCATCTCTCTTATTTCTATTGCATCAGCTATCCATCACATTTAATCTCTGTTGCATTATCTCTCCCGCCTCCTCTTTCCTTCTGTCTCTCACACTGTTAGCTGAGTCTTTCTTTTTAACTGCATCTTTGATATACACATAATAATCTGTGCATTGATGGAAATAAAGACAAACTAGAATTGGAGGTTCCCTCTGGGAGAAAAAGTGACGGCTCATTTTAATATTCAGACATCCTGTTCCATTTTCTGCCACAGAATAATCTCACGGTAACAGTAATATGACCCACAATTATTTATTTATTTTTTTTAAAGTGAAAGGGTCAGCAAGTGGTAAAATCAGTTATGTCATTGGCAGTAGTATTTTAGAAAACCTCTATGCTAAAGGTGTGCAATGCTGACAATCAATACACACCCAGACTGGATTCTTAATGCAATTTAACCCCAGTGGTTATTGAAATGTTATCACTATCTCTTAGACGGTACCCATCATCATCTAAACAGCAAACAAGGAAATTATTTGTGCCTCTGTGGCAAGACCAAGTAGAGAAAAAAAGGAGGATGACATCTTTCCCATTTACTATAAAGTCACTGGTATTGAGTTGCAGCTCCTCTGAAATATATAACAATGGACTCAATAGTAGTGAAAAATATTGTTTTGATTGGATGATCTCTTCATGCTTTAGGCAGGTCAGTAATGCTGCTTTTTAAATGGATCCTCTGGGGGCCACCTTGAGAGCATAATAATAGGATATTCTTGCTGTTTTCCTTTAAGTTTCAAATCCTTCTCTTGTAAGCAGTGAATAATCTCAAGGTAGCCTAGAGGAATCTTTGAAACATTTTGCTAAACTATTTCAGAGAAAGAGGGTTTGCTCTGATTTTTTCTCTCCCTTTTTTGATGTAGAGGAACCGCTTGCTTTAATGGTTCCTTATTTAAATAAAAACCTGAGGTGCCTCTGTCCTACATACACACCCCCTGCTTTTTTCCTCCTGGATGGCCTCCGATTCAAATTTGTCACAAAGGCTCAGCCATCATATTAAATATTCGTCATGTTGTCAGCTTGTTGATCTTGTGTGTTGCTTTTCGAAGCCGCCCCTGCCCTTTCCGCAGCTAAATAGCCACCGCGGGTCGAGCCTTTGCTGCACTAATCAAACCTACTTAGCACCTGCCCTCCCTCAGGTTAGAAAGCTACCCCATGTCTGTGTCTGCCTGCTTGTTTTGTGTTTGGGTGTGTCTTTCACTTGACCTGTACTGTTTTGACTTGTGAAAATTGTGTTAACAACAAGCTTCTCTACATGAGTGAACAGAGAATGAAAATGTGTGTGTAGACTTGCAGGAAAAATGACACATAATTTGGTTTCAGTCTGCACGTAGGTTTTCTTTCAATATCAAAATAGCCCATTAAAATGGGTCTAACTTTTTTGGCCTGTTAGGGAAAAACCTCTGCTGCCTTAAAGGAAAATGATTACCCTAAACATTTCGGCCTATTTCTGCCTCTTTATATGTATGTGTTTGCATGTATATGTGTTTTTGAACCTATACTTTTCCCTCATCTGTTAGCATATGTTGCTTTTATTTATAACTCTCCCTCTGTGCTTTCCTGTCCCTATGATGCACCAAACAAAAAAGTGAAATCATAGCAGAGGCTTTTACTGTAAGTGCATTTTATTTTCCTTCTGTCCCCGGCTTTGAAGGCACAAATGTTTCCTAATTATCCCTGAAACATCATCCTGAGTGTCTCACTGCCAATGTAAAGAGGACAACTTGATAAGGCAGCAGGCAGTCAACACAAATGCCGCTATTATGTGAAGAAGCATAAACTGCGGTATCTTTTTTTCAAAGTGCCAGCATTTCTGGCAAAACCTTTTAAAGCTCGATCATTGGGAAATAAATGGTCAAGCTTGGACTGACAAGTGGTGCTGGGCAAGCTTTTTCACTCAACACATCAATGTTTTGGCACAATTATATGTGTGTGTGTGTGTGTGTGTGCGCTTCAGTTCTTAGTCTGGTACTGCCAACCTTCAAGTTCACTAAAAGTGAGAGTTTTTCTGTATTTAAGAAATGTGGATTTTTCTTCAGTATTAACATTTAAAAACAGATGGCTTCTCATGATACAGCATATGCTGCGTGAGACTGGTTTTAGGCATTCAGAACACTTATGACTTTGTATGAACTTATCAATATTTATGGGATTACTGTTTTGCAGTACGCAGCAGAATGATACAGTATCTTTCACTGTCTGCTGACACTGAAGTGAATATTATGAATTTGCTCTCCATACGTGACACAAATTAATTACAACTTCCTGATTGTGGCCATATGATCTAGAGTAGTGATTTACCTTCATGTCTGTCTTATACACAACAGTCATCGATAACAGACTCCAGTGAGGAGAGAGCTGCAGCTGTAACAAGGGACAACAAGGACAAGGTTGGTATTTCCAATTACCCTCAGCTGACAGGTTGTATCAGTGTTTTGTATTTGTAGTTGTGTCACAGTCAACTTTGGGGAAAAGTTGCTTGCTGCAATAAAAACCAGGTTTGAAATATAAGAGTGCTTCAGATCAAATTCAGTAAAAACAGCGGTGCTTTTTAAAAAATCGATGCGCTCAACGTTTCACCGCTAACTCAAGATATGTTGTCAAACGCAGCGCCGGCATATGTCTGTCATGTCTGTTACGTGTGTTGTCTTCTAAAGTTGTTGCCCTTTGTCTCTTCTCTGTAGGAGGGTGACAGTCACAGTAGACTTTTCCTCCGCCTCTCCCCAACTAACCCTTTCACTCCTACCCCGTTTAAGGTTTGTGGGTCTCTGTGTTGTGCTTTCCACTTTTCCTTTATGTGTATGCTTGTGCAGATGTGTTGATATAACACAATACAGGTCATGTGTATTGGATAATCACACATGCTGTACATGCATACACATGTACATGTCTTAACATCTCCTTTTGTCTGAATTCCTTTGTGGATTTTTGTGAAATCAGAACATCTTTTGTCCTCTGCTTTTCGTCATGTAAAAGAAAAAACAGAATCAATACTCACTTTGAAGGTGGCCAAAAGCAATTTTTACATTTTTGGCTTGATATCACAATTCAATCACAAACACATTTTGTATTTTTAAAGATGATTGTAATCAAAAGTTTGATTATGTTGCTCTTGGTTTCAAGGTAAGTGTACATATGAATGTCTGATGGGTGAATATTTTGATTATAAATACAAATTAAATTGTTGAGTGATTACATCAGTTATAATTAAGGAATTAAATATTGTATTTTTTGACACAGTGAACATAGTTTTATCATAATTTAATTCTGATTGTAGCCCCTGGCATCTATAAAGAACCAAACTACGTGACTTTAAATTATTTCTCAACTCAAAAACTAACATATTCTGCTAAAAGTGATGAGGCTGCTAATGTAAACCAAGCATATGGCTTCTGTTGATTACATCAACAGCTCTCATGTGCCTTCCTATCCCTTTAAACCCTACATCAAGTTGATTCAAACTTAATTGCAGTTAAATCCTCCCTTTCTCTGCACTTTTCACTAATAAACTATTTTCCAACTCCATCTGCGGCGTGACAGCCGGCGAAGCGTGAAGCAGCAAAGGCATCTCCCACCAGCACTGTCCTCCCCCTGCCAGTGGTGCCCCATGTGGGAGAGACTGATACAGACACGCTGACAGAGATTCCTGGCAGACCTGCTGAGGCAGAGGAGGAGAACGAGGAGGAGGAGGAGGAGGAGGAGGAGGAGAACGAGGGAGGTGGAGGATGAGTTTGGATACAACTGGAGTGAGTTCACTTTCTGTTTCTAAGGGTGCAGTTATATATTCAGTTAGGAATGACACTATAAATGTGTGTTGTAGTTATATTTTGAATCTAATTTGAGTCTAATTTCACACTCACTTGTTTCTCTAATTTCACACAGGCCTATCATAAGTTAATCAAGTATTATTTTAAATATGTAAAATTTAAATTACAGAAAAAAATGTGATTATGACCTGTTATCAGTCTTTAAGTGTATATTCCTAGAAGTTTCACCTAAATATTATCAATTAAATGAGACAGACGATACATCATTACACTTGCTGTTGCATGCATTATCATATAACTGCCACTAGAGGTCCCCCAAATTACATGTTTGGTTTGCTTGCTCATAAATCCCTCCACTGTAATAAAAGTGCACTGATTCACATGCTTAAGGTGGCTGTGCCTGAGCAAAACCTGAAGGACTGAATGTCCCAATTAAGCTATTAGCATCCTGCAGACGCTGTAATGTCAACTGTAGGATGAACTCTCCGCTTCAAGGAGAACAGGTCACATTCAACTCAGGCAGCCAGCATAAAGGACAGACTTCCAGCCTCCAAACACCTGGGACTATGGTGGTTGTATGTGTGTGTGTGTTAGGGAGAGACAGAGCCTATCCTGCAGGGACAAGATTGATGAGGTTGGGCCTGGGGAGGTGAGTTGTGGAGATTAGTACAGGACTGATGGTTCAACAGTGGCAGGGAGCCCAGAACAACAGGAGCCCATTGGTCTAAACAGCTATCTAACACACCAGAGACAGGAGAGGTGGAGAGAGAAAGAGAAGGGACCTGAGGGAGAACAATAGAGACAAGGCCGAGACAAAAAATAGAAGTTGTGACTGAGAAAAAAAAAAAACTAATTCAGTGGTCTTGACATTTAAAACTTTTACCATTTACTTTTTGCGCCTACGCATCTCACAAAACTCCAAATACCTGCCCCTTTTTTTAAGCAACATGAAATGAACTGATATGGAACCCCCAGGATCAAGATGAGCCTGGCACTATTCAGCACCATTGTCAGCTTACATCTGTCTGCCATGACTTCATCTGCCTCTTTCAGAGAACATAATCCAGCGCTATGGCAGCCTCCCAGGTGTCCTACACATGATTGAGCTGGAGAAAGGCAAGACAGGCCTGGGCCTCAGCCTGGCGGGGAACAGGGACCGCTCTCGCATGAGTGTGTTCGTGGTGGGAATAGACCCCAGTGGGGCGGCTGGCAGGGACGGACGAATGGTTGTGGGGGATGAGCTGCTGGAGGTGAGTTATTCTGTGTAGAGTTATTCAATCTAGATGTGAAATATTTTATCAGTGCTTTTTTCTTGTTTTCCTTTTGGTATTAACTCAATATTTGTTTTTATTCTGTTAGATCAATGGGCAGGTTCTTTATGGCCACAGCCACCAGAACGCATCCTCCATCAATCAAGAGCTCTCCATCCAAAGTCAAAATCATCTTTGTCAGGTAGAAAAACGTACTTCTTAGCTTCTATGAACACGTTTCCATGGCAACAGCTTCTACATATTATTGTCAGTAAATGCTTATAGTAATAACCTGCGAATCCTCAAGTCTATTGTAATACTATTAAAAATCCAATAGAGGGAGCTATTGTAATTCGACAGAAATATGTACTTAAAGATGAAGTCATGCAATCAATGTTCAATAGTGGCTTGCAGCTTCTTCCTCGTGTATATGTGAAAAAAGGAAAGTATTATATTATCTTAAAGATCATTAACCTACTACACCTTTTCCTGTAATTTAGTCAGTGATTACACACTGAGCAAGTTTTGAATTTACAGTGTGACACTGGAAAAGTGACAAAATATAAGTATAATTAAGTATAACTAAAACAGTCAATCTGCATACTAAAAAAACAGATTTTTTGAGTGTTTGGTTTATGGATACTATCTCCACAATGCACGCACATAGAAATGGAGGAGTGTTTAGAAGATTTCAAATAGTGAACAACTTGGAAAAACATTTCGTTTTCTCTTTGACAAGTGCAAGTCGTAGTGGTAGTAACATTTACTACAGGTATAAAATAGTTAAAAGATCATTTCTTGTATACTAACTGCAAATTCAGTATATTATAAAGAACAGTATATAGTTCATACTGTATACAGTTGGTATGTAACATGGAATTGGGACATTTCAGCTGACATATCAACTCAGACTCCGACACGTTTGACCCATGACCCTCTTCCAAACAGCCTTTACCAGATCTCACTACTTAACCTCCCACTTAACTCACATCCCTTTCCTGACCCCCTGAAAGAGACACTGTGATCAGCACACGTAAATCATGGCTCGACTGTCACGAAAACAGAGGAGCCGGCGATTTACATGAATTATGACTCTTTGAAACAGGAACACAGAGGCGCTGAACCAGATGGCTGTGGGTCCTGTGAGAGAACATGAGGGAGACACAGTGGAGCCCCACACCGAGGTACGGCTCTGCTTGTGGCCACACACATAACACACATTATTACACATGTGCACAACTGCTCAAACAGACAAATTCATGGAGGAGTTATAAACTACTAGCTGCATTCTAACCATGAAACTCACAGTAAAACCATTATTAGTATTTAAACTCCACTCTTATAAAATTCAGTTTTTACCCCATTGCTGTGCCCCTGAATTGTTTTCATGCATGTTTGCTCCCAAAAGTCACTTTGTGTGGTCCTGGAGTTCCCAACCTCCTGTGCCTGCCTGTAACTCCCAAGACACCCAAAAACCACAAACAGTGGTGTAGACACTCACAGAACTGTACTCCCTCCAGCCAACACACACGTACACACACTTCAGGTATTAACTTCATACTGTACCAACTACCGTTATGTTTCCTTACAGCTGGAAACAATTGCCGCTAATGGTGATGCTGATTCTTCAAAATATGTCCATCATATCATAAAGCTGAAGGTGAGATACTCTGGACCTCCAACAGACACCTCACACACACGCACACAAGACAACCCTGTCCCTTTGAAATACCAAAATAAAGATAATAATAGAGAGAAAGTCTTGGAGGCAATGCAATAATGAGGGAGGTGTTCACAAAAAAGTCAATGGGCTATGGCAGAAAGACAGAGAGGGAGCACACAGGAGTAGTCAAGTCTGACAAGCTTCCAAGATAGAGAAAAGAGACAGGACATTGTCAAATAAAAGGATGAATAAAACAGTGAATCAGTGAATGGGAGAACACCCAAAAAATAAAAGAAAAGGAACATTTTACCCCTTATGGTGTCTACTTTCTGCATGGCAAGAAACTAGACACAAAGCACTGAAAAATATTACCTCAAGAGGTATTTGGGAAGACATGCTGTTCGCGATTCAGGTGAACAGAGCAAATATAGAGAAAGATAGAGTGTGACACAAAACAAGAGTGAAAGAGAAGGAGAGAATGGGAGCTTTGCTTGAAAAGCTATAGCATCTGGATGGGACCCCCTTTCAGGGACTACCCATATGGTGTATAAAGCGATGGGGGATTACAGTGTAGATGCAGCAACATCTGGGCTGCTTATTGATATGACACAAAATCCCAGAAAATCCTCTGTAGGAACAAAAGATCAGAAGTGGGAAGGTTGCAGGGTGAAGTCGGGGCTAATTATCTTTCTGGAGATAATAGTCATTAGTAGTGCTTGTTTTCAGTAGCTGGCACGGCTCTGTTACTTAACAAGTGCTTTGTACTAATGCTGTTTTTCTCCAATAGGAGGACGGAGGACTTGGCATCACTTTTGTCGAGGGAAACACTGAGAGTGGAGTTGAAATTCAGAGTATATCTGAAGTGAAAGCACATACAGGCAAAGTATGTTGTAAGCATGCACACAAGAAAAAAAAAAGATTGCATAATACAGCTAACTTGAGTTCACTAATCAAAGATCTGATCTGTTCCATGCAGGAAGGCTGCATGAAACCAGGGGACAAACTCTTAGCTGTGAATGGTGAATCAGTGCTTGGGTACACTGTGGAAAAGGTGCGCTGTGCCACTGAAAATGAACTGTGATCTCTATCTTTTACTGTCTTCAGAAATTTGGAAAGGATTTTTTTACCCTATTGTATTTAATGTAACACAGTTCAAATACAATCCCTAATATTGGTGGTATATTCAAGGACTGAGTCTGATTAGTAATTGTACTGTGTTGTAGGTCAGTTCTCTACTGAGAAAAGCCAAAGGTCCAGTGAAGCTAACCTTCTCTACAAATGAGACCTCCTACTCCTTCTCCTCTCCCCAGTCAACCTGCCAGGACGGGGGTTACGCAGATGGAGTCCTCACCAGCCTACCCAGCATGCCCAGCGCCGCCACGGGTACAGCTGAGTCTAGCAGAGGCCGAGGCAGTCACAAGTGAGTCTCCATACAGTTAGTTTTTGATCCAGGGAGACCACATCTAACAACTAACAACTAACCTGACTGCCTGCATATTTTTTTACATCATACCTCTTTTGCTTCCTCTTTTTTAGGCCTGAGTCGCTCCTCCACCCCTTCCACTCTGGCCTGTGACCCGGCGACCTGTCCCATCATCCCCGGCTGTGAGACCACCATCGACATCTCCAAGGGCCGCACAGGCCTGGGCCTCAGCATCGTGGGGGGCTGTGACACCCTGCTGGTAGGAAACCAAAAAAATATATATATATATATGAAAACAAATCTGCTAATGAGGCCGTATCACTTTACTACAGAGCAATTCTGATAGGAATGGAATATTGTTGCTAGTAGAGGGTCACCAGAAACATCCTGTGAGTCAAGTACATCCATAACAACACAAACACTGTTAATAAATTAAGTATTAGCAGTTTTTACAGCCTTCTGTAAAAACACACTATGAATATGTAAGTATTTAGAGCTTAAGAGACTGTACTTTTTCAGTTCCCACACACAGTGCCACCCACTTAGAATCTTTGGTGGTGGTATTACCCAGGTTTGAAATAGCCGTGGCGACTCAGGAATGTAGGAAATGATGTTGTCACAGCCCTCCTCCTCCTCCTCCCACTCCTGCCATCCTCTCCTCAGCCCCATCTATTCTGTCTGCTCAGTCAGGCTTGGGGGGAGCAGCTCTTTTGTCTGACCTCAGCCGCAGCAGACAATATCCAGCCCTGGAATGTAACCTCTGAACCCCAAATGACACTCACACTGGAAAGGCAGAGAAAACACACTAGAAGTCAGGAACATACACACTGAGAATACAAAATAATGTCTGTCTGCTGTCAAATACTAAAAGAAATTCACACACACATAATTTTTTAAAGCAATTCTCTTACCCAACACATGTATACTTATACAATTACTTTATCTATAGTCTTCTCATTTCCTCTGTGTAAACAATTACTGTTCACCCTTTTCTCCTCTCACATATTTATTTGCTCTTTACTCTCTTTCTCTTCAGGGGGCCATCATTATCCATGAAGTTTATGAAGAAGGGGCAGCCTCCAAAGATGGCAGGCTATGGGCAGGAGACCAAATCCTGGAGGTGCAGTGCAGTATAATCATCACATATGACCCAGATAAAAAGAGGCTGAACACATTTGAATAAGTGAGACGTGGCTGCCTGAGGAGTTTCAACATAAAAGCTTGAGTTTCAAAGTTCAGTTAAGGATCAAATAGTTTAATATTACAAAACTGTGTGATAACTGAGCTGCTGTAGCTTTCAAATGTAAGTTATATCATTATTTGGCAACACAAAAATCTAACTAATACCTGAAGCTTTAGTGAGTCAATATACTGAAGAATAAAGTGATTATGAGTAAAAAGTCAGGGGAAAGTAACCACTTGTATGAATCTTTTATGTATTATGAGGCTTGACAAGTTAAGTATCCCAGCTCAACTTGGATTTGCCCTCCATTTGACCTCATGCTTTGTCACAGAGGGAGGGCAGGGGAGGAGCACAGGAGTTTAGTTATGGTAGCTCAATCAGAAGACCTGAATTGAAAGGCACACACATGCATGCACGCACACATACACATGCCCTTATGACTTAATTACCCTCCACCATTCATTTCTGTCCCTGAGCCAAGCTGTTGTGTTTAGAAAATAGGGTCAGAAAGGAAAAGTGAAGAGAGCGGTTTCCCAGTCCACAGCAATGCCATTAGCTACTATGGGAAAAAATCTTTTGCATGCCCATGGCGAAAGCTAATGGGGTATTTCCCCTGTTTAATGTGGTAAAAATAAAAAAAAAAAGCTGGACATGGGTCTTTAAACTGATGAGTTTAACTTCTCACAGCTTTGTGGGAAATCTGCTTCCCTTTAGTTAAAAATTCAGATGTCTTAACATCAGCCTGTGGTTTAAATACTATGATCCAGTGTCCAGATATCTCAGCAGTTTCTTCTTTTACAGAGGTAATGTGACCTCTGTGGTTATAGGAAAATTCTGTTTTAACATTAAATTAGGCTTAGAGTCCTCTGCCGCTTTCACTTTATGTCAGGAATAGAAGAATACAAATTTGCAGAATTCCCAAAAAGGAAATGTGCTCAAGAGATTTTGTATTTATGAATTTAAAATGAATCTGAAATCAGAAGGTTTCAGCCAGACTAACCCTATATTGCCGGAGCAACACCAACGCGTAGCTCTTTTTCTCATCACAGGTGAACGGCATCGACCTGCGCGCAGCCAGTCATGATGAAGCCATCAATGTGCTGCGGCAGACCCCGCAGAGGGTTCGGCTGACAGTCTACAGGGACGAGGCCCAGTACAAGGAGGAGGACCTGTGGGACTCTTTCACCATGGAGCTGCACAAGAAGCCTGGTCAGGGCCTGGGCCTCAGCATTGTAGGGAGGAGGTGAGAGAGATTTATCATTAGCACCACTGCTTAATGCACAGTGTGCAGTTATTAATGTACAACAGGAGATTTACTATAATGCTGAATGAGCTTTACAAATGAAAATAGCTGAAAAGCTATGCTTTTTCATTAAAGCTAGCTTTGCTTGTTAACTAATAATTCTATAAATTAGCCAGTTTGACTAGAAACACTAGAATAATAGAATACTGGTCATTTTATGGAGAATAACAAGTCAGCACAGACAGTACAATATAATTATAGGAAGTATAGACTAGTACAAGTAATGCAACAACAGGTCTGAGTGCCAACAGTTATTAATTGTACAATTTTTCTTTTTTAATGCAGATCGCGGGATCAGAGGTAACTTATTATTAAAAACTAGAAAGTAAATAGACTACCTTGTGTGTGTTTTAGGTATTATATTCAGTGTTTACATATAGGTTCAGAAAAATTCCTATTTCCCCAGATGACATGTTTGTGAATCACACAAAAACAAGAACAGCACAGAAGATGAAAGTCCTGAATTCTCAACTGGAACACATCATGCTTAAATGGTGGCTTTTAAATCCTATTTTATAGTTGAATGAGTGTTTATCTGCTTGGCTGGATTGCTAACATGTTGAACATCAGAGAAATGAGAAGTGAAAAGTCAGCAAATCAACAGAACTGGTTTCAGTTGTTTTCGGTGGCAGCCAGTGGCAGCCCCGACCCCAGCATATTGCCAGAAACAAGGTTGTAACCACGTTCATTGTGTAGAGGAATGTTGCTCCTTATGTTCCCACCAGGGCTGTGGAGGAAGATTTACAGAAGTATTACCAGGACGTGAGCTGGCAAATTGTCTTACACATAAAATCAACTCAGGCTTTTATTCTGGTAGAGCGTTTATGGGTTAAAGCACATGTGGGAAAAGGCCTGCTGGTCCACAGGCTGACAGTCTGCTGTGTGGTGATTCATCCCACCTTTGGGATCAGCCTTAGGAAAGGCTTGTGCAGACTATACATGCACATGAAGTGCTGATAACGTGTATTGTATGTGTGTTTTTATACCTTCTGTCTACAGTCAACGTATTTGGGTGTATGTAGGGCAACTGCTCTAAAATGCAGGGCAAAAGGCCCAAGTTAGGGTCAAAGGTTGAACAGTTTGGACAGCAGCAGGCAGATCAGCTTTTAATGTAGTTGTAAACATTTGCCTCTGTCACAGTGGTTTTGCTAAACAAGTGGAAAAAAGCAACTGAAATGCTCAATGGAATGGAAAAGCAGAAACATAACAGACAACCTAAAATCCTCTGCTAAAATGGAAAGCAAAAGCTAGCAGTTAGTGGTGAGGAGTTGTGACAGCCAAGTATCTCTGGCACTGGGGACTGAGAAGGATCGAGTTGCCTTGCTTCACAGCTTCTACTTTTGTTAGTTTTTATCCACATGGAGACTGGCACCTAAGATATGCAAAGTCCACAGGAGAGATGTGAGTTCGGAAAAAGACGTGGGCTTAGGATTTGTTGTCTTCCCTGTAGTTAAGTTAATGTCCCAGTTGTCTGTGCTCAGAGAGAGCAAAGATTTTGACTCTGTTGACCTTTGACTGCAGCCAGACACTGACATACTGTATTTTCTGTGACAACTCTAACTGGTGTGTGAAAGGACATTGTGAAGCTTAGATTTAGGTTTACCACAAGATGTTAGACAGTGGCAGCCTCAAAGCCAAAATTTGGTCAAAGCTCTAAAAGCATACGTGGTGATGAGGTGGCCCAAGCAAGAAGCAGCCATCACAGCTAACTCTGATAGGTGTAGACACCTGTCTATCAAGCAAATAAGCCCAAAAACATACTCAGGCTCAATATATTGCTAATAGAGCAGTAATTATCACAATTCAAGAAAATAAAATAACTAAAAGAGGGATGAAAATGTCTTTTCTAAATAATGTAGGGTAACTTCTCACTTCTGTCTGACTGCAAAATGTTCACAGTAAGCATATACAGGATCCAAGATGGAAAACACATTATTGAGGTCACAGCCGGTGGGTAAACACACACTCTTTGCTATTAAATATTCCATTTTACCAGCTGTTTGTCAGTGGTTTTCCAAAAACTATGAGCCACACTTGTGCAGAAGTCCATTGGAAAAATGTGAAATTGCTGGATCAATAGTGTATCAGTTACAAGTTCAAAAACAGAACTCCCTCGGAGAAAAGCGAATGATACTGAATTTTTCTCTACTAGCTGATCTTAATCGTATGACCCTTCTCAGCAAAGAGGCGCATACAGTTATACACGTGTTATCTCACCGCTGTGCCTTTTTCTTTCCATCTCTCCCACCAGGAATGACACAGGAGTGTTTGTGTCTGACATTGTGAAAGGAGGCCTGGTGGACACTGATGGGCGACTGATGCAGGGCGATCAGATCCTGTCAGTCAACGGTGAGGACGTCAGGTCGGCCACTCAGGAGGCCGTGGCTGCGCTGCTCAAGGTAGATCTACCCCACTGGTCATTAAAAAAAACACAGATACTCAATAAAACATCTGCTTTGGACAAATAAATGAAATATAATGTGGTATCTTGTGTTATAGTGCTGCGTGGGGCCTATAAAAATGGAAGTGGGGAGGTTTAAAGCTGGCCCCTTCCACTCTGAAAGAAGACTGTCTCAAAGTAGCCAGGTAATTTACCACTCATGTAGAATCTAGGACAAGCGGAAACCTCTCTTATCAAGTCCTTGAAAACAACAGAAAAGGAAAATAACAGCTCTGTATGAATGAATGAATTGTTTCAGATGAGTGAAACAGGCAGTTCCAAGGTGGCCTCTCAGTCGTGCTCAGACTCTGGAAACCTTCCCAGTGACCCTGACAAACTCAGCCGGAGTCAGGAGTGTAAGTATCCTCAGTTTGCATCCTTAAAGTAACAAACAGATATTAATTTGTGAAAGCCAGCACGTAGGAAAACGTTCAACAGTCTGTTCCAGAAAAGTGTTTGTTTTTACTTCCTCTCAGCCCCAGAGCATCAAGACACCAGAACAGTGGAGTTCACTAAAGGTCCCAACGACTCCCTGGGTATCAGTATAGCGGGCGGAGTGGGCAGCCCTCTGGGCGATATACCCATCTTTATCGCCATGATGAATCCTGTTGGCCTGGCTGCTCAGACCCAGAAGCTCAAGGTATTAGACTTCCCCTTCCCTCTCAATAACCTTTTTTATTTGACTTTTAGCAGAATGCAAAACTTTAAAATTTGCATACCAGTAATTCTTGTGTGGGATTTAATGTGAATGTCAGTTACTTATACAGCAAGCTCATTCCCACTCAGTTAAGCCAGCTGGTGAATCTCAGATCCTCCCATAGGTCAAGAGCCTACAGCCTGTAGCAGTGACCTTTGCAGTCAAACAACAGAGAAACTAACAATTGTATCTCTGTGTGACGCAGACTGGAGCAGGACAATAGGCGTCGCGAACATGGACCATAAATCTCCCACTCCTGCATTCAGATCATTAAGCCTACAGAAGGGCTCATTGAAATGAACAGGGGAGGAATCCTGAATAGTATATTCATGCTGCTTTATCTTTTCAGCCCGAATGAGAGATGAGAACACTACATAATGACATTACCCAGCTGAACACAAGCATAGCTTTGAATTTATATGGCGTGGTGAATTCAATTTTCAAATAGTATTAGCCAAAGTCTCATATCCTGTTATTTTGCAGTTTGTTAGACTTTAAGAAGTTAACACAGAAGCCATAGAAAAAGCAGCAGTTTACCAGCATTTCCAACCCAAACGCTGATATGGTGCAAACATGGAGCGAAATAGAGCTGAGCAAAGAAAACCTAAGCTGTATCTGCAGTTTCACAACTTCCCCTTTTAAGAATCTAAAATCCAGCTCCACTGCAGAATGTGCCAGGTTGTTTTCCTCTCATGCACCCTTTCAAATTGTACTAAACTCTCATTTTTTTCCCAGATCGGGGACCGGATTGTCAGTATCTGTGGGACCTCTGCTGAGGGCATGAGCCACTCACAGGCTGTCACTCTGCTCAAGAATGCCACGGGCACAATACAGCTGCAGGTCTCCCTGAAAGCACACACACACACACTTTCTCACCCTTTCTGTTCTTATTAGATAAAACCCAGATACACAGTTAGATAATCTGTAGCTGAACTCGTGGTGTTTACTTCATTTTATCTGCATGCACAGTTTTGACCCGTGAAGAGCAGTCGAAGGTTACTGGCGGCTGACTTTGAAGTACCATAAAACCTGTCTCCCTCATCCAGCATTGCCACCATCCTATCAGTCTTTATCTTGTCAGTAAATCGAGCCAACATGATGTAACACTGTTGTGATTATTTGTGTGTTTGCTCATGCACCTGTAGGTAGTAGCAGGTGGCGACACGACCGTGACGGGTCCCTCACAGGATCAGGCAGTTGGAGGTCTCACGCCCAGCTGCATTTTCCAGGATGACCTTGGGTATGAACTTCTTATTACAAAGGGACTGTATCCTTTGGGCGTTAGTAGCTCTTGGTTGCTTATTTCACTGGCCTCTTTTAATAATACTGGGGGATGTCTCTGTCTTTCCATCAGCCCACCTCAGTATAAGACCATCACCCTTGAAAGAGGACCAGACGGACTAGGTTTCAGTATAGTTGGAGGGTATGGCAGCCCCCATGGAGACTTGCCTATCTATGTCAAAACAGTTTTTGGAAAGGTAAATGGAGCAAGTCGCAACAATTTATCTTGCAGAACTGACAGACTAGTGTGTTATTAATCAAAATCTTATATTCACCTGTGTGTGTCTTTAGGGAGCAGCAGCAGAGGACGGGCGTCTGAAACGAGGAGACCAGATAATGGCCGTTAACGGGCAGACTCTGGAGGGCGTCACTCATGAAGAAGCCGTTGGCATCCTGAAAAGAACCAAGGGAACTGTCACGCTCACTGTGCTATCATAGACACACATATACAAACACACTGTAACATACACACACTATCTTCACTGCTTTTCCAACACTTCCAGTTACACCCAAAGTTAATCCACACCTACAAGACTGAAACTTTGAAGTAGCAACACAGATCACAGGTGCAGCGTCACGTCTAGCAGTTGTAGAGCTCACACCAGCAATATTTCACAACTTGGTGATTGTGTTAAAATCTGGTGGTCTGTGAAAATATGCAAACTCAAATATGAACAACCATACACTGATAATCATGAAGTAGCATACTGCTCAATGTAGCTTTGAACACTGTGATCCATTTTTAGCCTATTTTAAGTAGACTTACTTATGTCATGATAAGCCTTTTTATCACTAGAACAATCACCCTTATATCGTATATCTATGTGCAAAGTAGATATATGAATTGTTAAATTTTTTAAGATATAGTATAGTATAGTATACATTTTTAAGTAGTTGTTATATGTCTCAAAGATGTTGTAAATAATATTAGAAACATTCCATGGCTCTGGATTCACTGGACACTGTGGCTAGTATTTTTCCATTTCCTGTACAGAGATACATGGATTGTGTGATCATTGTTTTCAGGAGTACATTTTACAATTGAGAACAAATACCCTTAAGCAATATTAGGATATTTCTTCAGAGGAGAGGCCTGTTTTTCAAGCTTTTTACAGTCTGAGGTCTACTTATATAGATGACCTCACACTAAATGCAGAGCATGAAACAACATGAAAATACTCTAGAGGCAATTAACAGATTAGCAGGATTTAGTTAATGACTATATTAGCTGATGACAGCATTATTTGTCTCTTACATTGCACTGCTGTTGGCAATTCACCATACTTTGAATTTCCTGAAAGGCTGATGCTGCTGTAACTGGTGTTAATCAACTTATCATGAAGCCACTGTTGTTTTAGCCAAAGTGGCTAAGAGAGCATTTTTCAAGTGCTGAAGGCTAGATGTCTGGTATTGTAAATACACTGTGTGTTAACACATTTCTGAAGGGAGAGATGTGAAGTGTGTTTTTAGTGCACACTTGTGAATGTGTGCGTGTGCGTGTGTGACCTCCTCACTGAAATATAGTGCTGCTAAAGCTGATATATAAGGTATTATGTCACAGTATTTGGATTTTTTTTAAGTATTACATGTTCACTTAATGAAAGTGCACAGAAAAGTAAATGAACTGCTATTTAGCTTGGAAAGGACAAATAGTTGTTCTTATCAGATGGATTATATAACAGACCTGAGCTCATTTTGACCTTATTGTTTACCCAAAACAAAGACATCCAGTGTGTAGTCCTTATGCATTTGTTGTGGTCTAGTGTCAGAGACAGTCGTCTGTTCTCTGTCTTATTACCTTAAATGTTACTCTAGTACTGTCAAAGTGACAGTATTGAAATTATTCACACTGAATTAAATAAAAGTGACCTTTGGATTCAATCAATGTTCCACTTTTGCATTGTCTTGCACTTTATTTTCCAGTTAATGTGAGTTAAGACACATGCCATCATTAAATACACCAAGAAAACCACCCCATCAAACCCTCAGCCAAATGACCATAAATTTAAATGCAACCATATAATGTTATTTAATGAATAAAAGTCACTGAGCATTGTGAAATGCAGGGCAACACCAGCTCTTCTGTCTCACTGCCCCTGACTGAATGCTTGGGTTATTGTACAGTATACATCACGTCTGCCGCACATCACTTAAATAATTTTTTATCTGGGAGATAAAAGCAATTTACTGTCACTGGAGGTCACATTTAAATGAAGGGACAATAGATCTAAGTCAGGAGCTAAAGCACGTTAAAATGAAACGTACATGAACAAAGATGTATTGATAGGGGATAATAAGGCCATGTGGAACAGCACATATAGTCTTGCTTGAATAGACCCTCTGTTGTCACTTGAGACTTAATAAAGCCCACATAGATGGATAAAATTTGGCATCTCATCTGTCTGACAAGCACAGCTGCTTCACAGCCTGTCATGTGGTTAGTGCAAAGCTCTATGCATGAAGTCCATTTCTTAAGTTGGTTTACAGCAAACATGGGGGCTACCAATTAATCACGAGTCAAGCAAGACCGTTGAAGGCAACTGTCTAAAGAAGTCTGGGGCTTGTTCAGATTCAGTAGACGAACACTGCAGTACCCTTATGGTGGACATGCTCAACTGTTGAGTGACTCCTTCACCCCTGAGGTTGAGACTCAGAGCTGTTACCTGCAGCTGCTGCTAGCTAAACCACAAGCTAGCTACAGCCCCACACCCAACAGCTGAGCTTTCACCAAAGCACCTGTTGCTTTTATGGTCCCAGTGGGTTTAGAGGTTACCCAACCTCCCCTCCAGGTTCAGGAGATACTGGCTGGTTTACACAAGGCCTGTCTGCACAAGCCTCAGATGTACGATCAGATGTTGCCACTGTGTCGTCATGCTTGACTTCAACGTGGGCAAATGGTGTAGCTTTTTCTGGGACAATGGCACCAAAGCTAAAACACTTAAAAGGCCTGAATTATCAAGATGTCAAACAGGCCCTATCTGCATTTCTGTGGGATTTTCCCACGAACTTCTTTCTTGACCTCATAAACAAGAGTTATAACAGTCACTTTCTACATCCTGTTGCATACAAAATACCAACTGCATAACTAATGCGCTTGACCCTGCAGCTTTTGATGCAGCCTGTGAAATAAGTTTGTCGCCGCCTGTTCAAACATTTCAGAGCCAGTATCACCATGACTCACGCTAGCTCCACACTGGCCATCAAGAGGTTAAGCAAACAGAAACCTATAGCTGATGATGGGGCCGTGATGACTCAGCAAACATGCCTAATGGGACATCATCATCCGGTTTAACTGCTTGTAAAGGATTGGGTTTTTGTTTTTTGGAATATCAGAGAGCAAATAGGGACAAGGTGGAGGAAATAAATGTGGTGGTGGAAATGACACCAGCAAATACAGAGCATAATAGCTACACTTGAATTGTTGGTCTGGTATCTGATGTGCATGTCAGTTTACTAGGGGGATTAAACTCTCTCAGCAGAATCCTTGTCACTACTCAGACTTCTCGAGAATTCTCTCAGCAGATCCGTCTCTGCCAAGGCCAACAATCTAACCATTCTCCATAAATGTCAGTTTCTTGCTTGCATTTTATACTGACAAAACTGGACATTACAAAAAATCTCCCTAAATAATTGTTATGATCTTGTAACTCCATGACTGACAATAAGTCAACTATAATTATGTAATGTCAATCGGTCTGCCTGTTCACCACTTTGATCCACACTGAAATATCTCAACAACCACTGGATGGATTACCATGATGGTAATCAAAGGTGGTGAACATGGTAAATATTAAACCCATAATCACAAAGTTAGCATGCTAGTATTAGCATTTAGCTGTGCCTACGTACAGGCTCACATAGCTGCTGGCATGGTTATATATTATTATCCTTTTAAAAACTGGCAGCTGATGATTCAAGTTTCACAGAGACAAGTTCTCACTTGATGCTATGAGGAAATGAGTATTTCTTTACAGCCACCATTTGTTTTTCTAACGAATGTTAAAATCATTTTACCATACTTAAACCTGCCCTGACATAACTGTCACAAAGCTTTGATGAGACAACACTTGATTAAGAAACATCATTCATCTCGTGAGTACCCGATCTGCCTTGCAGACTCTCTAACATCATGGAAAAAGAGTCTGCTATCTTTTGACTGGATCAGACATCTCCTTTACGTGGTGAGTGTCTTTCTGTCTTGGAGAACAGAGGGTCTTAAAAGGTCATCTTTCCGAGCCTGCCCTCACAATGACAAACTCTTGAATAGGGAAACTAGCAAACATAATTAAATTTCCACTGTGGCAGCGGTGTAACATTGCTGCTGGATGAACACACTGCTCTACAAGAAGACAATACTTTCCCTTCACTGGCTTTGAAGGAAATAGCAACTCAAAAAGCTCTCTGAGGCAATCATTTGACCTTCCCTGCGCGGTGTTCTCTGTCACCTCAAATCTTTACTTAGCTGTCAGAAAGATTAGCACATCACAGGCACACACAATCCTCCGCACTGTCTGAGTCAGCATACATTAGTTGCTCTTTAACAGTCCTTCCTCTTAACACAATGGTGTAACTGTAGATAAATTGGGAGGGGATGTTGGTGACAACAATCCATCCACTGGAGACAAACATTTCAAATGCCAAAAGCATTTATGTCAATGAACATGTCTACCTGGACCTGATGTACGGCAAATCAGTATCATTGAATGACTAATAAAGACTGGAATGTGAGGAAGAAACTAATTACTCCGGTTCCTTGTTTTTATAATACTGGTTTGTATAATTAAACTTTATTGAAGTAATGATTAATGATAACTACAGACAACTGGAAATGAGCCCAAACCTTAAGGGAAATATTACCTAAGATTGATAATCAAGTTTTACAACTCCAACCTGGAGTGAGGAATTATTGCTGGTAGGATGAATAGGCAATGAAGCAAGAAACATTTGCATGACAAATTTTACCCAGCCTGGCTTAAATTGCATTTTGATTTGTTTACTCTAGTTATACATATCTCACTTTGGCGTCTTGTTTCCAGACCAAACAAAAAGATATATAACTATCTTCCTTTATTTAGATGGTAAACAGTTGAGATACAAACACATACTTTCCTTCTTTTCCATAACCCCAAATTATGCCAGAGTCATACTTTGCAAGTAGGAAGCTTGATGTTATTGTGATTTACGGTGAGGTTTTCCTCATTACAAGGATAGCCACGGGTCGGCACACAGTCTTACGTTCTTTGACTGTTAAAATAAACCTGGGAGTTAACCCAAAGAAGTGATGACATCATGCAGGATTGGATTTCCTGCTCACCTTTAGTGTGTTTGCACAAAGTGGAGTGTAAGGGTTGAGGAGTGTGTTTACACAGACAACAGAGCACATGTCCAAAGAGGGAACACCAAACACTGACATTAAATGTTTGGTGTTGAACACTTAACTGCAGTTATTACATGTTAGTGATACAAACAATCAGTCAGCTAAGACTATAACAACACAGTAGACAGGACTGTTTTAATGGCCAATCCATGTAAACTACAATCTATCTCTGTCTGACCGTCCGCCTGATAACAGGAAGTTACTTCACCATAAAGCCACTGCCTGTCTTTAACACACCATGTGTCTCTCTTGGAATGTTTGCATTTCAGTTACAGCTTCAAATTACATCACTGCGGCTGAGCGCTGATAAAGCAGAGTGTGTAATCATCGCTTTATGAGCTGTGTGTGAAGTAATGTGGTGACACAGTTGCTCTGAAATGTTTGTAGAGCTGAGGGTGGTAGAATCACCTTTGTTTGGCTGTGAAAGGTGCACATATCTGACCTTGTGGAAGGACGTGGCTGCAAGGCTGTTGAACCAAGCAAGAAATCAAATGAAGCATGCCAAGTATTGCTCCCTTATTTGCAAATAACAAATAGACACACCATTATTATTGAGTTAAAGTGGTGCTTTAAGCTCAATGCTAATGTCAGCTAGCATGCTCACAGTGACAATGCAAGCATGCTAATGTTTATCAGTTACCATGTTTACCATCTTATTTTAACATGTTAGCATGCTAACACTTGCAAATTAGCTTTAAACACAGTCATTAGTTGAGGGGCAAATTACATTAGTTTTTTCAACTGTTTTGTCATAAACAAAAGTATTGAACAAACTACCGGTGGTGCTAGAGAAATAGTAAGAGGATCACCAGAGTTAATATAATTCATCCTGTAGGGGACATATTTTTAGTTCCAACATTTTAGGGCAGTCCATTCAATAGTTGTTGAGACACCACAAGAAAGACCCTCATACTAGAGATAGAGAAAAAGGCAGGGTATCAAGTGTTATCCTCTTTGGACCATGAATGTCTGTACAAGTATTAAGTGCCAATTCATCTAGTAGATGTTATGATATTTCCCTGGATAACTGAAAACTTTGACCAGTTGGAGACACTACATGAATAGTCAGGAGATCACAAAAGAAAACAAATTTCATGGCAATCCATCAAATGGTTGTTGAGATATAGCAGTGTGAACTAAAGTGGCGGACCAACCAACATGAGAACAATGAAACTAATGTGGCAAAAGAAATAGCACTGTAACATAGCATGTGTCTAGCAAGTACATTTCAAAGTGCTTGTTCCACATTTGTTAATGGCCTGTATTATTGACTGCCATCTCACCGCACCACTGGTTTAAAAATAAAGGCATCCTATTGATTTTTAAGGCAGGATGGAAAAATGAGACAGTGATGAAAGCCCATTTGCGCCTCAGGCCCTCGCTGCTGTTTGAGCCCATTTTCCATCTTCATTCAGCAAACCTGCCTGCACCATTACACTGAAACGGGTGTCAAATTAAATGATGTACCATAAATAACCTTTTTCTAAAAGTGGTACTTGTTCAGGTTTTGACTTGAATGTCTAACTTTTGATTCATGCCCAGCTCCTTTGATTATTCTGAGGATGACATTTTTAGAGCCTTTGTTATCAATCCCGGAGTTACAACCCAGGATTTAACCCCTACTTAAGACTGGGTTACAACCGTGGATTTTTAAGTGTGGTGGTGGGGGTGACACATTAGTCACTTGGAGCTGTCAACCACTGAAAAATGAGAAAACAGTTCTGTCATATTCAAACATGTAGTCCCAGAGAGCTTTCTGCAGTCTTTTAATATAATAATATAATTGTTGTTATAGTGTAACAAAAGCTTTATACAGTCATAAAATTCAGCATCTTGAGCAGCTCATCTCTTAGAGAGCTGCAGGGTCTCTAGGGAGCTGCAGGGTCTATTTGTGCTTCTCTATTATTAACATTTTATCTGTTGAGTAGCATCAGGGTGATGGCTTGAAGATGCAAAACAATGCTAGTGAAGGGTAATAATAGTGGGATTTTGAGGACATGTTGCAAGGTTACATTCTCAGACAGACCCATAAAAGTATAAAAGGGCCTCGACTTAACATTCAAGTTCAAATAGTTGAAGAAAGCCCTAAAATGCGTTACATAAAATGGACGCAAAGTACAAAAACTTCCAAATTCCAAAGGTGACTTTCAACAACATCTTTTCCTTCTAGTCCAACAGCAGCAATAAATTAAGCTGCTCTGTGGCCTTTGCAAAACGTGACACTACCGTGACAGTACTTAATGTGCTGCACTTTAAATCCAGCCCTCCTGCTTGATTTATGAAGATGCCCCATGGGGTGAGGCAGCAAGGACTTCCACTTGCCTCTAAATGAGACCACAACAAGCTGAGTGCGGGCCTTGGCAGTGCTTTAAAACATGTTTACATGTCCCTGACCAGGTGAACACATCCCTGCGGTTTATGTTTGGTTTGTGCTCTTAAAACATTTGCTGCCACTGCACAATTTTTCCCTTTTCCCCAAGATCACAGATGCCAGATAGTTCAGTTGGTTGACTTGCTTTTTTACTTCCTGAGCAGATTCCTAGCTTTAAACAGGTGTAACCATGTCCTCTAGCCATTGTAAAATCCTCTCCTCTCATCTGCCCTGCTGCCATCAATGCAAATGGAAAGATGACAGCCAAAGGAGCACCAATGGATGACTTTCAGACTGGATTCCATTGATGGCTATCTGTCACGCCTCTGTTTGATGGTCACGTTGGTAACAAAGACAGAAATGCAACTGGCAGACAGTGTTGCCTGTCCTCTAAAGATAAGAACACATACTTGAGTCTGATTTATTTTGTAAATCCACCTGAGGGTTAAGAAGTATGAAACTGCATTATGAAAATGCATTCAAACATGGAACATCAATGAGTGGAATTTTTAACTGAACACTTGTCATACCTACACAAAGTCAAAAACAATGGAAAACATGCTGTGATTTGTGTAGACATGCTTATTTCTCTGAAGCACCAGAGATTCTCCAAGAAATTCATTAATTTGTTGCTAAGTTGCAAAGCCATAAAGTGCTAATACAAATGCTACATGTGAACATAGTTCATTTGAATGCTCGCACAAATTATCTTCCCTCAACAATGAATGGCCTTCAGCTACTTATGAAGCACTCAAAGTTGTTTGGTTAGTAGCAGATTCACTCAGTGCATGGCTGAGAAAATGTCAAACGGAAAGTGTCATGAGCCTACAAGGCATTCATCACACCAAAGCTGTGGGGTATTCAAGGAAAAGCTTTCCATCAGACTTGCATGGACCTGTTACTTGCAAGTGCTCAAGCTGATTTATGCTCTCCTGATATGTTGCTATGCTGATCTAGTTTCCTGAAGGCAAATCAGACGACAGCGGCGTCACAATTCATCATCGTTTAGGACAATAAAATCAGATTAATTTTGGCCAAATCGCTACCTTGCTTGGCAGATTTATTTAATGACATCTAGGACAAACGCTGACATTGGCCCAGTCAGTGTTGTCTGCTTGTTGTTGTGGAAGCAATAAAGTCAGCACATTTCTGTTTGTTGACAGAAAGGGAACTGCCAACAGACATGACTGCAGGGCCATGCTAACACATGACATCATTAGGGGGCATTTTCACATGACTTGACAGGCTTCATTGCACAATGACGAGATCATCGACATGCATTTCTTGCACATTTACTGACGTAGATGGAGACGCATTGTATTGTCACAGATACCATGTTATTTTGTATCTTTCATCATGTTGTATCGATGTACCAGTTTCTGCATTTGCAAATTTGTGTAAAGGTATGAGCATTCCTCTCAGTAATAACTAAGTAATTTACATAATATATTGTCTAAAAAATAGAGTGAACACAATAATCCATTAAACATTGGGGTAGAAACTCTTCAACAATTTAATAAATGTACAAAATATGTGGTTCTCCTCAGTAAACTAAATGGAACACTGTGCATTCATTTAGCACAGGAAACTTCAGTTCAATTAGAAAATGTCAGATCGACAAAACTCCACCAGATGCATGCCTTCGCATTACAAAGAAATAATCCTCACAAAAAAATTATCATTGCCATAAAATGCTTTCAACTGAAGATGGAATCTCAGCGTCCCTGCAACAAAAGCAAAATCCTTTTGCAAAGCCTCGCAGCCACACATCTATCCTCCCACTGTTTTCAGAAGTGGGCTGTAGTGGAATCCCTGCTATGTCGCATTGCTTGCCAAGATCCAGAGATTCCCCATGAATTTCATTTTCCAACCCTGTATAAAGACAGAGCTACTAGCTGCAACGCATTAGATGCTGATGATTTATTCATTTTCTTCAGGCCACTTTTTATTGTGCCAGTGGTTTGTAAGCATCAAGCAGAATCAAAAGGAAAAACACAGCTGCACTCTTACTACAAAATTAAAACAAGCTTTTATTTTTTAGCATTATCTGTTGTATTTCCTCTGATGTTGAACGTCTGAATAACATCATTCAGATGTTATCGACCACAAAATGGGATGTGGAGTGTGACGACTGGCTCTTGGCTTTTGAAACACATTCAGTATTTGTGCTAAAATATTCTAAAAGGTTCACTCACTAGGATTTTATGCAGCTTTTGACTGTGTCTTGCAGCTGCCCTGCAGTTTCCATCCACCTTTGTTGCCAGCCACTTTCCTACACTTCCTACTGTTCCTTAATGTCCCTATAGAATGACGGTGAAAATCACATTTTAACAAAGGAACAGGTGAGACTGGGGCTACGTTCTCCTTCCATATGACCATGTATTATTATGTGGCAATACTGAGATCATGTGAGGACATCTGACAAGTTCTATTCCCTAAAAAAGGCAGTGAGATATGGTCCAAAGTTCCAGAAAAAAAGTAAGTAATCCTTGATTTTAGGATCTTTTATCACAGAAGTGTGTTGCTGGTTGTAAATGGGGTCATGGTAGTCCAATGTCCTCAGTGTCATCAGTAAATATTCATTGCTTACAGTATCTCTAACACTATTATAATGTTGCAGGCTTGGGACTTTTTCTATAGTATAGTGAGGATGAGGAAAGGTTCCTGAAAAGCCATTAGCAGAGTAATTCACAACTGAATGGGTTCATAGTTTTTAAGGCCAGGAAAATCTACCTGCTCCAGCACTTTTACCCTATCATGATCATTTGTCTTCATTAGACTAGTAGCAAAAGTACAACATCCTCACCCATGTGGCCGCAGCACTCAGAAGAAGGTGAGGGCATAACGTCTAGCCATCTATCTACATAAGCAGACAAGCTGTCAGTGAGTGGTGCACCAGTGATTCAAACAATGATCCTGTACAGAGGCAATCATTAACGCAAACTGCCAGCAGCCTGAACACTGTTAGGTCAGCTATCAGTCTCTGCAGTTGACATGCTGTGTGTTTTAAAGCTGATGTCACCTTGACTGGTTTGTACTGCACTATTGATCGTATGGATTAACCCTAACCCTACACATAAGAACACTCACATATACGAAAACCCACCAAGGCTGTATCATAAAAAATACCTGCACTATTGATGATGGAAAAAAGACAGTAGGTGAACCATGTTACTGTAATAAACTGCTGTAACTGCTCAGCATTAGTCTCTTGAGTCCTATCAGTAACAGCCTGCTAAGAGGCTTTACCCCCACCCCCCAGTACAAAGAGTTGTCTGTTAGGCCAGGGAGGCATCCCAGGAGTCAGCCGAGACAGGTGGCTATCCCCACAGGGTATGTATGTGGGGGCTGGGAGGCTGAATGCTGGAGTAATCAGAGACAAGTCACGACAAAAGCACGGTGTTATTTCAGCAGTGTGGGTTTCCAACTGTTGAACGTCTGGGTTAAATGTTTGGTGGAGAGGAACACCACAGCAAAGGGAGAAAAATAAGAAAAGTGTTTTCTGACCATCTCAAATGTCTATGCATGGGTGCCTGGACACATGAAATGAAGTTCCACAGCACAAAAAGTTTCAGAAAAATGTTAAATTATTTGTGGGTCAGGCATTTGGCTCATTTTGCTTTCTTTTGTTATTAATATTTAATTTCAGCCTTTCCTGAACTAGCTCAATACTGTTGTATTATTTTGATATGTCAGAAAAAGGGGAGTTTTTTCCTAAATCAAGATGAGGGCCCAGTGAAAATGTTCTCTGGGGTTGGACCTGACTGTTTTAAAAAGTCAGGCAAAAGGTTCAATAACTTTCTTACATGCTCCAACATGAATAGATGCTTTTTAGAAATTGTCTTTGCATCCATTAAGGTGATAACAACTGTGGATTTGTTAAGGATACTGGAAATCCAACTCGAATATTGTAAGGTTCATATGTCAACATGAGGAAACTCTATCTTACTGTTTCTCCAAAATTACACTCTGACTCTAAATCTGCTTCTCTTTCACATGCAGACTCTCAGGTAAGATGGGGCCTGATGGTAATTCAAACCTCCTGAAATTACACTGCTGAGGTGGAGACCATCCAAATCCTGCTCAAGTAGAAATGATCTTGTGTTTTCATTGAAGCTCTGGATTTGAATGAGGGGGACTTTAAGAGGGTGCCAAAGAAACCTTGCCAGTTTTGCATCCTAATCCCCCCCCGGATATTAGAGGTCCGTTACCTCTTAAACCAAACCACTTGAGTCAAATCTTCAGGGCCCTGTTACACCTGTTTTGAGTTGCAGAGGAGGATTTTGGTGGCAAGTTTTGAGGTTTGAACCTGGATTGCCCTGGGAACTTTTTTTCACCCATCAGACACCTGCTACCAGACAGGAAAAGAAGCTTTTATTTTGGTTAGAGATCTGCGGTGAATGTCAAATCCCAATTTGTCCCATATTTTTTGCACATTTGAGCTGATGGGAAGGATCAAGAACTGCTCTGTCTGTTTGTCAGCGTGGATTTGTTGAACAAGGGTGGCTGAAACACATTTGTCGATCAGATAGACACACTAGAAGACTGAGAATGAGTGGAAATGAACCATGGGAGGGGCTCCCATTGCAGGACAGTGATGGGGGTTAAGGGGTTGTGCTATTTCCCAAGAGGATCACATCTCTTTCCCATGACGGATGACAGTTTATGAGGGAGTGCAGACAGAATTGGGAAAATGGGATCCCATAGTGACAAAAAAAGTTGTGGGACTCTGAGACAATATGAGCACAGTAATGAAGACAGAAGAGCAAATTCCAAAAATGGCTAGAAAATTACAGATTGAGGAAAGGACTGCTCAGTCTTATTCTGATTGAGGACCTTGAGGCAACAATAACTGAATTATGAAATTCCTCGGGAGAATTTGTTATGAACCTTGAAAAAACAGGAAGAAAAATAGAAGGAGTAAACACAACAAACATGATCTATGACAGCTACTTTTTCCTACTTGGAGTCACTTGAAATCTAATATGTCCTGTCCTGACCTGAAACAAAGCTCATGCACACAAATGCAAACGTGCACCAGTTAAAACAATAAAATGGCACAATCCTGAGATAACAACTCTAGGCAGACTAACAGAAACCTGAGTTAATATCTAGCAGACTGGTAGAGTATCCAAATTAATTCACTTCAAATCCATCAGATCAACGTATCTTGACCTCTATGGGTCAATCAATTGTAATGCTTTCCTGTTGACCCCAAAGTGACCTCATTTGACCTGAGTGAGTGTCCAGGGAATTACAAAGCAGTCATCCACAGGGAAACACCATGTTTGCTAACCAGCTTGCTGCCCCAGCTCTGCTCCTTTAATGAAACAGGGTCATTTTGTTGCCAGGAAACACTTGAAAGGTTTTTGACGTTTTGGCTCCATGTTGCCTGGTGCTGGCAGAGTTTCTCATCCACACTGGTTAAAACCAGTGGGGAAATTTTCAGTGTGAGAATATTTTAAAAGGCTAGTCCTGTGCCTGTTTTTGTTTGCATAATTGTCTTTTTACACATTATGAATCAATCAAAAGACAAATTTGCAATACAGATGAAATAATCACATACACTGTAATGCCACAACTTTCATAAACTTCAAAGTAATCATGATAACACATATATCTCTCTGTCTCTTTCATGACTCACAACCAGGCTGTCAAAGAGTCAAAGCAAAAGTTCAAAAGCTCTGACAGGGTCAGTGCCTTCTGTAGAAGTCCCTTTGATTCCCAATATAGTCACAGAAAGGCTTCCTGGCCTGGATAGAAAGAGAAAAAGGGAGTGTAAAAAAGGGGGATCAAATGGGATAGAGATTTGTTTTGTTCTCTCCTCCCTATCTGCTGAAGGTTCTTGGCTGATGTAGCCTACTGTTTAATCTCAGCTGGCTCAGTGGCTCAGCCTGCGGAAGTGTGGTCAGGAAAAGTCACCCAATACAGAAAGGCATCAAACACAGCCAGGGTGTCAGAAAGTGACTCAACAGATATGAAGATAAAAAAGGGCAATGAATAGATGATGGCTTGTGAGAATACTGAAGGTACTGAGATAAATGAGAATGAATAATACAAAGAGATATGTGTGTAAAGAATTCCAGACTATATACTTGACCCCTAAAAGTCTATCAGTATCAGGATGGTTTCTAACAACCTTCTTAAATCTAGTTTTATGATTAAAGTTGCTGTATAACTGCTCTTGAATTATCAGTCAGTAGATTCATTGTGATGCCCTTTACCTGCACTGTTCAGGGTATACCAAATGTGAGGCCTTAAACTCTGCTGGCAGTAAGCAGAGAGGTGGTAAAATACACTGATCTCCAGGGTAAAGGTTACACTCCTGTGACTAATGATGACATGCTAGCCAATCCTTAGTTCCGAGCACAAAGGGTTGTAAAGGAACTTCATGGGAAAACATAATCACAGTTAAAATATGTTGACATTAGATGTGGTCACAGTGTATAACTGGTTCCACCAGTTTGTGACTTCAATAAATAAAAATCATTTCATAACCAGCCATTGATTGCATTCTGCTTCCATTCTGCATAGGTATCAGCTCCAGCTATTCATCAATGCATTATTAAGTCCTTTCTATACCTTGTTTTGTCTAGTTTTTTTAGTTAGGTTGCACCAATAAAGTTAAGTGATATTAGCTAGTTAAGACTTTAGTAATGAGTAGATTACTTAATAGGAATCATTGTTAGCACTAGCTGTTGGCTAGTGAACAGGGAGTTACTGTGGCAGCAGCTGCCAAAAATAACAGTTGTAGCAGCGCAAGCAATATATTAAACTGAATTCTCAACCCTTTGTAAATACAGTATAGGCATGACTTTGTTTTACCACCCTACATACATGGAGAAATATGGATTGGAGAATTGGTTGCTGAAATATTTTCTGGTCATTTAGGCTAACATTACTGAGTTAGCGTTACTTTTTAAACTTACATATACAAGCAAGCTCACGTTTGTTTTGCCTGTTAGATGAGGTAGCTATCTGACAGTTAGCCTAGAGTTGGCAATTACTGGGTAGAAATATTTCGTGACAACTAATCCCCAAATAAGAATGAGTAAATGGGTAGCTAAATTTAGTCTCCCGAATTTTCATACAAGTGAAGGTTCAAGTGTAAGGTTCACTGAGCTAATGACAATGGTAATTCAGATGTCATTATTTACATCCCATAAAATCCCCAAACAACAGAGAAAAATGGTTCAGAATAGGTCTCATGGGCTGATTTGTAATCTTAATAGTAATCTGTAATAGCTGTACATCTCATAAATAATCAAGCGCTCCTTGTGTTTATATTGATTAAAAATAACCCCATGAACGATGAATGGAATGCAGCCTGCCCAGCCTGGAGGGTAATAAGTTCTCAGGCTGTCCACTTCCTGTATTTGGGTTTCTCAGATGTTTTCTGTGTGATGTTTACAGAAGCTTCCAGGAGGTGTTTCTCTAAATCTCAGCTGAGTAATTTAAGAGAGCAGAGACAGCCATTGTTAAAGTCTAATATTTGCACTGACGGAAATAGTGTCCTGTGTCCTCTGTTGTGGTTAAATACAGTGGTTCCCAAGAGCAGCAGGTTTCATGAGGCTCTTTAGGAGTGATTCACAGTTCGACAGCTTGGCAGAAGACCAGCTGAGAGCTCCTTCAAGACATATCCCCCCCAAAACCCCAAAACGAGGCAGACGTATATGACATCCATATATGACTTCCAATAATCTAATCAAAATGAAGTATTGCTTGGTCTGAAGTTGAGCACTATCATTGCACTGGCAGTGCAGAAAATCTAATGTGAAGCACAACATTAGGTTTGTGGCTAACCTTGGCATTCATTAAGTATTTTTCCTAGACGAAACGAGATATTCATGCTATGGGACAGGCCTTATTAAGTTTTCCGCAGCTTCATAAATCTCCCAATGTGGAGCTCTTCGTGTCTGGGAATGTAATAAGGCTGACACAGTGGATCTAATGTGCTACATCCATCACAAGTATTAGCATGACTGCATAGCACACAGCGCCATAACAAACATTCATTCTTAAGTTGATCATGTTATGCACAAAACTTACATTCACTTCAATAATAACAATAATGTTTATAGAGCTCCCCAGTCTATTTGAAGTTGTTAGAACAGAACTGTGGAACAAAACACAGGCCCACAAAGAGAAAACCTAATTAAACCAGAATAAAGTTACTTGACAATTGTGTTTATTTACTCTGTATCAGTGGCTTCCTGTCTGAAGGGTCCTCTCTGTCTCTGGTTCTTTTGATCCCCCCTCTAAAAACTACTCCAGTAGCCCATATCCAGTATCCTCATTTGGTAGCATGGTGACAGTTCCCAGATACCAGACAGTATTGGCTTCCCTTCATCTTGTGGCACGGGGCCCAACTCCAGTGTCTAATTTGCTAATAGATCCCTGCTGGAAGCTGCTGTCTTGACTGTATGCAAGTATAATTGTTTGTGCTCAAATGAAGTAAGTGAGGACTAACTAAGGAAATGAATAAATCATTACTTTACACTCTGCTCCCAAACATGGGGGAATGCAGTTGATTTTCCTTTTGTTTGCTTTTCACAAAGTCTGGATGTCATTCACCCTCTGCACAGGGTAACTATAATTGCTGACAGAGGATTCGACAAACTTGGAGCAACTTTCCTTCTGCAATGTAAACTGATGGCAGGTTTTCTTTCCTATTCTCTAAAAGAGCAATTATTTGGTAACATGTCCTTAGTACTTGCTTAGAATAAAGAAAAACATAAATTTAAGCTTGTGCTGGAACAAAAGGAAAAAAAAATCAATTCCCATTTTTTCAAACTTTACTGGATGGTTTGGTGAAAGACAGCACTTGTCTTCAGCACAAAGGCTGTGTCAACTGGTTCTCCCTTTCATGTAGGAAATGTACACTTACAGGAAAAGGCAACTTCTGTTCATGTGTGGTGTTCCATGTAGCTCTCAGGAATTTCAACTCAGGCCTATTACAACATAAACTTGAAGAACCTGTTCTGTATGTCCAATTATTTCAAGGCCACTAGCTCTAGTCTCAACATTTTACCCTAAGGGATATTAGCTATCAGTCTGACAAGACATGGTTACATTTGTTAAGACATGAAATTTAGACAAGCTGGGAGAACTTTTCTGTGTTTTAATTGAATTGCTGACAAGCAGGTCATGGTGCCATTCACAAGGCTCTTTGGTTTAGTGGCCTTAGTCTGGTTCAGCTTGACAGGAAGCTTAAGCTTGCCAAATTCTCTGGGAGGTAGAGATAAGGAAAGGCAGCATAAAACCAAATAAAGCTGCTTTGCACTTGGAGTGAAACAAAGTTACAAGTATGCTTAATGTGTCTGGGTAAAGTGATTATATCTGTCTGCAACTAGTATAACACTAAACGTGTCCTTTGTGTCCAATCTTATTACTTTGTGCTTTTCATAAAATACAAGAAAATTGTCATACATTCAGAAAACAACCACAAAACCCTTTATCCACAATTTTCTCAATTTGTGCTACTTCCAAATAAGATGAGAACCTAACATGGGACACCACAGTGGACAAAGTAAATATCTGACGACTAATCCAACAAGGCAGCACTTCCAAAGCCAAATCCTGATGTCAGATCCCAGTATGAGAACTAGTGAAGTACTGGGCGCCATGGCCTTTCATTCATTTGCAAGCCAAAGGGACCATGGTTCTCATCTTTCCAGTAATGACTTTCCCTGCATTCCCTGTCTGGAACTTCAATTATCACATGAAAGATAAGAAGTGAGAGAGAGATACATAAAAATGAAAATAACATTACAAACCATCAAATATTCTAGATGGCTGGCATTTCAGTTTAGAGTCTCATTCCCAAGTGGTGTTATTTTAAAAATGATTCAGTTCAAGCATTGCACAGATGATAGATTCTCATCATGAGCTTGTGGTAACATGATTCCCCATCTGTGATAACACTTGCAATGCCATCCTAAATATTCTCCCAAATGGCCTTCCTCTATTAACAGCTTGGTAATTTCAAAGGGCACAAATAGGCAGCCATTTGCCAAATTTAGACCCGTCTTCCTGGTTTTGTGTATTATCATAGGAACGTGACATGGAGTGACAAAGTGAATTAACGAGGGTCATTTTCCACGCCACATTACACAGGGCTCCACAAAGTCCGACTTCATTACTCAGAGATTATTCTCGATTTAAATTCACCAAAAAGGGAAAGCACCATAATGTTCACTTTCCATCTCATTAAGATTCCATAACGAGGTCAGTGAACTGTTTTTTGTTTCTGAAAATTGACACGTACCAAACAGTTCAGAGCATGTGTCAGTGTTTCTTTGCATTTACAGTAAAACTTAACACAAATTGAGCCAGAGGAAAATTACAATATATTATTTCATTTCCACAACAAAATTAGCAGTAATTATTATAACAACTATAAAAAGCAGGCCACACAAAACACGAATGTCGAACAAATCAACAAGTTTAAAACTAAAACAATACATTTATGCACAGCAATGTGTAGCTCTCATTAAAACCCACAAAGCAAACATGTGTTTCACTTATGTGCACCATCAACACATCCCCCATCTGGTCTTAACAGGGTTTCGCCTTAGGCCTGAACTATCTATGAGACAATCAAATTGCTTTGGTTTTCAGACAAGCATCTGGGCTTTCAATGTGCAACTAATCTCTTGTGTGTAAGACTTACTGTTGTAAATTCTACAGTTGCTGAGTGGGATTTAGCTTAGGAACTCGCATCAGTCAAAACATTTTAAGCAAAAAATAATGTAAAGCTCAGCATATACAGTAGGTGGTGCTCAAAATTTGGCATGGGAGCAAATTGCACTTAACACTTAAACTAACCTCTTTGCCACTTTAAGAAGTTTAGGCTCTTGATTCACACAGCATGAAATGTCCAATTTTCCAAATGACTACTAAATCCTAATCTACTTCTTTACTTAGATCAGCTGATTGTGGTCAACCTACCACAAAAAGTCCAAGTTGAATGTTCCACAGATGAAGAAGGAAACTGCTGGAGTCACTGCTTTAATACACACTCTCGTCAGTAAATTTAGTCTAAGACATAAAAAAGAAACTGCTGAGGTATTGGATAACTTTCGGCCGTTCTGAATAATAAAGCACCTTTTTAGTTGAGTTAATCTGCATTATAAAAAATTAAGACATATGGAATTGTTACAGTGTCTTCATTTGTATTTGGAGTGACATTAAGTGGCAATGGTTTGATGAGGTGTATCAAATCCATAACATAAGGAAATTGGTTTCAATGGAAAAAGGTAACAGGACTTATTTAATTAAGTTATAATGAGAAAAATGTGAAACGTGGGAAAAATAACCTGACAGTTGTATCCATTTGTCAAAGTAAAGAACACATTTTAAATTTTTTCTTTACAATATATCTCAGTAGTCTCTGTAACCACTGTGTTTAGCTTATCATCATTATCCAAAGCAGTAGTATTCATCTGTTTCCACCCTGAGTTTCAGTGGTGATTTGCTAAAAGAGTCACTGTCAATCACAGTTTTATCCACAAAACAATCAAGGTCAGTAGGTGATGGGTCATCTGGGAGGTCTTCTGCTAGAGTGTCCAGGTAACTGCCGACCGACAGGCCGTCTAGGCCGTCACTGTTGGCATCATTCAAGCTGTTGAAGCTACCTCGCAGTGAGGTACCATCCTGGCTGTCTGATAGGCTGTACAAGCTGCCTGTCAAGCTGCCATCTTGGCTGGCAACACCTCCTTTGTCTTCTATCATCCAACGGATGGATTCAATGCCCTCGTTGATTGACATGAGCTCCTGCATCAGCTTTGCATCAATGGCTCGCAGATGTGCCTGTCAGTTGGAATAAAAACATCCTGGTCAGGTCATGGTAGTTAAGGAGGAGCAACATTCAAAGACTTTTTGGGTTAAATCCACTAATTTGCTTTATTGTTAAGAATTAGATAGCATGATTGAAACCATTCTCATATCTGACCAATAAATATATGACTAACAACAAGCAATTGGTTATCTTATCTTAGCATGAATTCTTCCAACAGCTAGCATGGCTCTGTCAAAAGGTAAAATGTGCCAATTAGCACATCTGAGGCTCAATATGTAACACAGACAAATATTTGAGGTTTTTCAGAGGGTTATAAACCATATCATAAATAGTTAAGCTAAGCCTCTTCTGTTAGCTGCAATCTCATATTATATATAACAAATAGAAATGGTATTAACCCTCTTATCAGATTCTCACGAAGTGTATTTACCAAAATGACAAAACTATTCCTTTCAGCTACTGCATGAAACAGTATGCCCTCAGAAATAGAAGTGAACAGAATGCAAAACAAGTACTATCTCCATTGTTAACCATTGTCAGCAGTGAGGATCAAAGTGCATTTCTAGACCCCGGAAAAAGCAGTTGAGTTGACTGCTCACACCATGTGGTGCATTTAGTAGCTGTTCTGGAGCCTCTGATTGTATCACCTGATTGTCATCAGCAAATGAAACATTAGCTTTTAAGCAATCGTGGGTGGGAAGTCCTTAAAATGATCCTGTTAAAAAAGAGGAAATTTAAACACTCAATTCCACCCATCTACTAATGAAAACCATGTGATGTGACTGAAAGCTTTACAGGAGCTTCTAAATGGACCTTGTGGTGAGATTCTTTTCCTCGACTACAACAGTGAGCTAAGCTGCCATGGATGGAACACTATGTGCTATTTTGTTTAAACTATCAGGCTTTGTTATAAACAAAGACACTTAACTATGTGGCACCGGAAAAAGGACTTGTAATACTCATGTTACTGCACAGTCAGGAAACACTTTTCATCTGTGAGTATGACCGTCAATTTAACTCCCTGCCATGACAATCCATGCCATTGATTATGGTTGGAAGTGGACAGCCTATGGAGTCATTCAAAGGGATTCCCCTGTCTCTACTGGGTGACAAACACCCAGTCAGAACAGCTGCTACATCCTGCCACACTGAAAATGCACTGAGGCAGATGAAGGCTGACAGGGCTGGTACAGTGTTCCAGATAGCTGGCTTGATACAACAGCCTTTCTTTGGAGTGGATTTGCAACCAGCCTTCATTTAGCTCGTACTGCTGCCAGTGTGTTTGTTTTGCGAGTACAACCACCCGCTTTATGCACACACACACATGGAAGTCGAACAGATGGAGTTATATTGAAATTTTTGCCCAAGCAGCTATCTCATGTTAATAAGATGGCACCAGTGGGTCGGTATTACAAAATAAGTTTAGGAAACACAATTAGCGCTGCATAGTTTGTCTGCACCAAATAATAACACTGAACCTACAATGTGTTTAATTTGTAGAATGAAATTAACAAGAGCTGGCCTCCAACTTTTCTGGGAACAGTACATTTCAGAGTTCATTTGTTCCTTTGATAGGCTATAGATTATCTCAGCCTCTCAAATAATGTAAAAACTAGCTGAGCACAATGCAGTTGCAAAGTGTGTGAATGTGCGTACCAGACTTGTGCACACCAAAACTGTGCAGTCTGATTGGATTAGTGTTTAAGCCGTGAAGGGGGCAACAAAAACAGAGAGGCCTGAGATGGCCCAAGTTCGAAATGAACTGTCTAACAATGACAGAATTACACTCAATTACTCTTTAAAAAGTCAATTAGTTTTCCCTCATTTCTGCACAATTAATCAGCTGTTGATAAATTCCACAAGTCATGTGGAAATAGAAATTATAGAGGTACAGGCTGTCACATTTGCAAAAACAAAATGAGCTAGTTGTACATCTGAACTGCTTTGTCACATCAACATAAAAATAAGCCTATCAACACAAAGTCTCTAGGTGATTGGTCAGTCTGCTGGCCACGATACAGTCCTACTACACTTGGCCCCACAAAACTCGGTCAACTTGGCCATCTGCTCACGAATCCTAATACCTTCCATGACCTTACTTAGAATGTGGCTCTGCTGTGACTCACACTCAAAGCCTCACTGTAACAAGCATGGCATTTGGAAATGATTTAATGGTAAATGTTAGCAGATAAAACCATGTAATCATGAAAAGGTAATTACACGGGCACAACTAGATTTCACAGAGTAGTTTGAACCAAAGGAGGGAGGTAATATTCCCTGGAGGTTGGGGGGGGGGGACATCAACAAAGGTCTGACTGGCTGCTGGGTGCAGGTGTGAATGGCTCTCACCTACTGACCAGTTTCATGGTGCTTTTAAAGACAATTGAGGCACAACACCCATCACTGGAACTTTGCATTTTAACGACCACATGTGGATATGCAGACCTGTTTTGCATCCTGCATAGGCATTTCCTGTGAGCCCAGACTGAGATGCTAACAAAATGTAATACAGCGGAGAAAACTGAACATGAAACTATGTGAAATAACCTAGGCGATAGCATATGTAGGCTTTGCAGTCATGTAGGTATTTTTTTTAACATCTGTTGATAAATAAGTAGCTTTAGTAAAATGACCTAGCTTGTAATAGTAATAAGCTGTAATAAGTTGGTAAACTTCCTGAGTGGCGTATGCCATATGATTTGTAGCGTTTATGGCTATTTAAAAAAATAGTACAGTCCAGTTAAGTTAAACAGGATGCACACAAGGAAAACTTACCATTTCTTGCTTCAGAAACAGCATTTTGCTCTCCAGTCTTTTCAAATCCGCAGAATTAGCACAAAACTTGCAGTTCACTAATTGCGGCGCCGCAGACTTCTCGTGCTTGTCGTGATGTTTTCCACCAACAAGAGAACGAATGAGACTATCTGGCACTTTTCGGCCCAATTTTGTCTCTATATCCTTCAGCTCAGGCAAAACGGTGTTGTCCTCGTCCATTATAGACTAGTCTTAAAGATTACACTGTTGCACTGTATTGTTTGGAACCGGCAGAAGAGCAAAATTACAGAGTTGCGACCTCAGAGATATCCCCGGTGATTGGCTTGGGAAGACGCGCGCGGGCTGTGTCCACAGAGTTGATTCAAAGTGGCAAGAAGTCGCAACAAGCGCGTGCTCCTCACAACTTTATTCAACTAACGCTCAGAACGAAGCACCGAGCCAAAACACTTTACACCGACAGACCTCCCCACAGAAACGTCTGACCAGTAGCGAGAGAGCTTAATGACAACGTGCTCTCGGTAGACCCTCCCACAAGGCAGCTTCCTCTGAAACCAGACACCAGACAGGTGAGGTGTTGTGAAAAAAATTATACACAAGGGATTTTTTTTCAGGGTTCACAAATTTGGAGTATTGGGGGACCAGGCAAAAAGCTGGACCTAAAGCCGGGGTGAGCACTACAGGCTGTTTATACATGTGTGTGTGCAAGGATATTTACAAATGCAAGTGGAATGAAACACATATATAAGATCTAAGCAGCTGCTTCATAATTAGCACTAAATTATGTCAAGTATGTTGACATTAGTTGGGTACATAAACATATTTTAGTGTATTTATTTTAACCATAGGAATGTCAGTGCAAAGTGTAACACAATCATTATGTGTAGGCATTAGACTGAATCATTTAAATAATTTGGCATGCATCCAGATCCAGTAACAATTTAGCAAAAGTAGAAATGCAAAAACAGAAAAGCATTAATGACCTTATCATACAAATTTAGTTAAATAAAGACAGAATACAAGCTGCATATCCTGTGAGTACACAGTTCAGTAAGGTCTCAGGATCACAACCTGTTGACTCTCTGCATTTCCCAACATTTCTTCTCAGTCATCACCCCCTTTTTTAGAATTTACTTTGTAAATTACCTTCATTCATTATTAACAACATTACAGGTCACATGGATCACTTTTTCTTAAAACATCATAAAAAAATACAAAGCATATATCTCTTAATAAGCACTGTACTGGCAGTTTGAGAGATTGAACTACTGCACCCTCTTGTGGGTACTGTGGCTATTACATTGGCAGTGCATTGTGCACTTAAAATTGTCAATCCACTTGCCCCACTTGCTTCATTGTTATACATCTAAACTAAACTACTGTGACTGTGAAATCAGATAAACATAGGAGGAGCTATAGTCTACAAACATGGTAAAACTTTTAGATGTTTATGTTTAAATTATGTTGCATGTATTACTCTTGTATTACCCTTTCCATTACTTTAAATGTGTTTGAAAAAAGCACAAAATTCTTAATCACTTATCAGAATAAGCATTCTTTACACCTGATCACCCTCAAAGTGAACCATCAAACACTTACCTTCACAGGGCCCTACATAGACATGCTGATACTTAGATACGTTTTAAAAGCCTGACTAGAATCAGAGTTGAGCACCATCTAGTGGCACTGCTATCACACCAACATTTCATTTGTTCATGTTCACTTTATTTGAACTTATTTTCTGTTTGCAAATTTTCCAGAAATCAGAAAATTGCAAAGAGACAACCTCTGCTATTTTTTGCAAAGCCATACCCTTAAAGACAACTGCATGTATTTTTACCTTTCCATTATATAATCTGATGCTAAATGAGTGACTTATGTTCATAAGGGAAATGTGAAAGTAAACTATTTGCATCTGCACTGTTTGTAAAGAAAATAAACTATACCAATTTTTGATACAGGGATAAATATGACTCTCAAGAATCCCCATGTTTCCTGGTGAGAACAGATTCAGACAGATTCAGCTGTGCCATCACAAAAGTAAAGAGAGGAGGCACATGAGTGAGGCTCATGTTGAAACAAGAGATCTTAGACAACAGATTGGCTTTTGTCATCGTCGTACCGCTGGTACTGATCCCCGAGCAGAGGCTGATGACCCTCCATCTTGTAAGACCTGGCACGCACGGCACATGTTGTGGCGGCAAAAATGACTGCAACAATCACAAGGGCAGCAACTATTGCCATGGTGATGATTTCAGTCAGAGTGAAAGCTTGACCTAGAAAAGTTGAAGTAGATGATTAATACCCTTGCAGTCTACACTTAAGGCACACTCTAAGGCAGGAAACCAGACCTGTGAAAATGTGATGGTACTATAGATAATCCAAAACGCATACCTGGCCATTCAGCTTCATAAGAATAACCAAGATTTTCAGGGGCAGTCACGAACATTTCAGCGTTAGTCACTGGAGGCCAGAAAGGCACCATGTTGTAGCCCCTGTTGTGACCAATGGGGGCATTTTCTTCAGGATACACCGCCGAACCTGTCAAGAAATGCTTCAAGTTAGCCTACAAGTTAATCATTCTCACAGTAAAATAGTAAAAACTGCAGATATTCCAAAGAAAAGAACAAGAACATGTGGCTTTTAAACCAGATTCTGTTGATAAAAACACCTGGACTGTGTCTCCTCAACCATTCATCAAAGATGGCGTCAGTGTAGGTGTGGAGTAGGACGAAGATGGGGTCATTGGGTGAAAGGTGGGTCTGCCCTCCTGTTCCGTTTAGGAACAGATGGGCCAGGTTGTGGAGGCTCCTAACCACAGGGTCATAGTTTCCCTGGGGGGCACTGTAGCCTGCCAGAGCAACATGAAAATGTATAAGAAAATGCAGAAATATTGTATGAGACATGGACAGTGGAAGAAATATCTTCATCATCACTCACCTTCAACTGTGTTTCTGAAGCTTTCGGAGGACGTGGAGTAGTATGGTGGTGTGTCAAAGGTGTTAACCTGCAGACAGTCTGCCACATCCTGGGGCTCTGGGAGACGCTGGACCATTGGCCTGTTGACATTTCCTGCCGGGTTCCTCCTTATGGGAGACGTTTCGGTGCCTGGAGAGAGGATGGGAATAGGAACCAGATAAGATAGTAGGAGAATAATGAGGATCACTGTAACATCACATGGTAAAAGAACACTAGTCTTACTGTTGCAGATGGTTCCCAGTGTGTCATAGTCCTCCACACTCTCACAGATGACCCTCCACTGTGAGAAGATGGAGTTGGCACTGAGGGAATTCATGTCAAAACTGCTCCTGGCTCCCATCAGGTCATCTGTGCAAATGTCACATGTGCTTCCGCCAATGGCAAAGTTCCAGTAGGGCAGGGCGAAAGAGGGGTCTTGCAGCATATCCTAGTTGTTAGATATAAATAAATGAGAGGGTGGCTATGCCAGTGCTTGTGGATGTGAAGATCAGGGCAGGGAACCAGAACCTACCACCGAGGTTTTAAAGTTTGCTGGAGGCTTTATAGTGCTGATATCAATATATTCCAGTCCCCTTTGTGGGTAGTGTCCAAGTATCAAGTGTCATTTAGTAATGATGTCATAGGGTAGTTATGTTATTTACACATTGCGATTTTCTGTTAGGACCGTCTATAACAACAGCTGCTCACCGTGCATTAATAAGTCTGCAGTAAATGAAGATAGACTCTTCAAGAGCCTTTGTGGAAACTTTAAATGCAATAGTTTGAAGACAAAAACACAATGTGTGAACCAGGGGGCACAAAACAGATTAGCGTAAAGTCATGATGGATTAAGGAAAAGGGCAACTTTCTGGAAAGAAAATACTTTTTAGAAGCTTAAATGTGATGCTCACCCACAACTTTTTTTGATGACTGCCTGACACAAAAACTCACAATTTGAGATATATACAACACATATATGTTAAATTATGAATGTGCCAACACAGCATTTCTGAGTAAAATTATTCATAAAGCTAAAGAGAACATTGGCTTTTTTCTCACCTGTGAATGAGTTACTATTTTCCTTTGCAAAATCATCACGAAGTTACCAAATCCCATCCTGAAATTCTACAATTTTAGATCTGAAAAGCAATAATGGATCCTAACTACTGCTCAAAGAGTGAGCTGTTAAGCTGAAGCCAGATATTTTTCCTGACCAGCTTCTGAGCAAAAATGATCCACCACATTATTAAAATACAGGCCTCTAACCAGATAGGATTTAACTGTGACAGGACAAGGAACTGAAACATTTCTAACCATCTTAGTTGCTAAAGTTCATCCTTATCATGACTTGAAAATGAGGGCTCTTCCTCAAGCTGTGCTGTGTCAGTGTGTTTATTCAACAGAGCAGAAAAAGAATACTGTTGCACTGTTGGATGGTGGCTGATCAAATCGAATCTGTGCCCTTAAAACGCTTAAAATCCTATTTGTGCGGCACTGGCGTGTTAAGGCATGAAACTATGGCGTCAATTATAATTTCCACGCCAATTCAGTTGTGTGGAAACGCATTACACAAAAATAAGAAGGGGAAACGACAACTGTGCTGGAATAGGCCATTAGTCTGTGGTTTATCGGTGAATTGAAATGTGGATAAACTCAGGCAACCACAAACAAAATCAGTTTGATTATTTTCTTAGATATGAGAACAACAGTGTATGCAATTATAGCGCTAGTCTTTATGCAATATCTCACCTGCATGTCTCTCTCCAGCTGCAGCAGGTGGTACCTGTGCCAGGTGACAAAACCGGGCCCCTCGTGCGAGAAGTCCACTCCCCCGAAGCTGGCCTGTCCCGGGCCCAGGAACGTCTTTCCTACAGAGTAGTAGTGGGACCACACGAAGTAATTGTAGATGGTGATGTTCTCGAACTGCATGGTGTTCCCGTCGGGCCCGAAAATTTCCGGGTAGCGCCGCGTGGTGATCACCAGGTCCGGGTGCACCGTGCGCTTGGCCTGGTCCAGAGCGTTCACGAAGGCACGCTTCTCGTCCGCGCTGAGCTGCATCACGTTTCTCCTCACTGGGGAGGGGATTATAGTAGAGGGAAGGTGGATTAACTCAGTCATGCGTTAATTGAGGATCGGTTGTTAATGGGCGAGAAAAGAAGTACAGGAAATGTGCGAAACAGGCAGTTTAGATCATTTAATTCTGCAATCAAATGACTCTCTTTAAGTTTCTGGGTTGCAAGTATTTCTAATCTGTCTTTGACGGATCGAAACAGAAAGCCTAGATCAACAAGAGGACCAAAACCAGCTAATCTGGCTCGATGTGGTGTTCTGAACTGCTGAAGTGCCTCTAGGCAAAGGCAGTAGATATCTACCAACTGATGATTTGCTAGCTGACTTCATGGCTTTTCTAGAAGAGTCTAATTAAATAATCTAAAACACTGTTAATTAAAAAGGTTTCCCACTTACCAACAGAGACCCGCTGGTCACAGTTGGCCCCCGTCCATCCGTGTCTGCAGCGGCCGCAGTTATACCCGCTGAAGTTCCCGTTGCATTGACAGGTGCGGTTGAAGAAACGGATGGGCCATCGTTCCCGATCGTCCCGTCCGTCGTGGGGGTACTGAGGCCCGTGAGGCCGCGCGTCAACCGCGATGGACACGCACTGTCCGCGGCCCGAGCTGGAGCCACACGGGTCATTGTCGAGACCAGAGGGCGACGGACAGCACTGCCCGCTCCTGAGTCCCTCGGGTGTCACACACTCTCTGGGGAACTGGGCGCTCACGACCGCGGCGCCCGCGAGCACCAAAAAGCAGCACCACCGCCACATTATCCGAAAGATGCTGCCAAACTTTTACGCACGGCTGAGGCTGATTTAGAGTCAGTTGTAGCGACTGGATATGTATCTGCACTTCAGGCAACCCTTTATCCAAAATGAACTCGCATCACCTCAACACTTCTATAATTACTTTCTCTGTCAACTGTGTTTAAAACCTCCCTTCCTATGCGCCCAGGCCCCTGCTTCTATTTCCACCAAAAGCAGCGAACCGTGGACCTTAAATACCGGATTAGCGCATGACTACCCGGATTCTCTGACTCCCGCGTGATCCCATCACATAACATCATATTTCCTACTGGGGATGGAGGGAAAAAGAAGGTAGTGCGATCCGGTCATGCACTCTATTATTCTTCTAAAGACTCACTGGACTTCTGCAGTTTCTTAAATCAGCCCAACATTAAATATCAGAAAGTCTTATTAATTACAGAATTGTTTCAGATTAAACCACAAATTATGATGAATGAGAACACTTACCCATAAACTTTAATGCTTGTCCATGGACTGTAACGTTTCAACACGGCTTTATGAGCACTGTATGAAAATTAATTTGTTGTGAAGCTGCAGCCTTTTACAAATGTAGCCCCTGGCACACAAATACAAGTTTGTGGAATTAAAACAATCAACTGCGGCAAGCACACTCAGAAATACAATATGGGTCTTGTTTACATTCTCTACTATTGCACTTGTAAATGCTCACTTGTGTCTATTACGGAAAATCTAACAGAAAGGCACCCAGCAAACCAAAATGTGGTATTTCAAATACCACACATTTTGTCCCTATAGACCAGAATCTTATCAGGAATGAACTTCAAAGTTTCATGTGTTTGTTAAAGTGATCATATTTCAGGTCATTTGACTTCTCAGGAAGGCCCTGGCATGATCATGTGAGATGTGGAGGCATGATTGGCATTTATTCCACAAAAAGTAGTCTTCTTTACTATGGCTTGCAGCAAAGAAAGTTTGTAGGACGATGGGTTTTGAACTGGCCTTTTGTCCTTTTGATTTACAATGTGCAGTCCCTGGAGGCTTCCCGCTGTGTCTTTACAAAATGACATTGAACTGAAGTCATTTGAGTCCGCTTACAATGGTGAGAACTATAGCAGACACGAGGCAGTTATGTTTGTTTGGTTTTCAGGTACTTTCAGAGTCCAAGTGAGAGATATAAGAGTACTACACGGATGTTAATGTGAACGCTCTGAACCAGGTGGAAACGGGCAATTATGAAAACTCAGATATGACATGAAAGCAGCTTAACACCCTGTGTACCTGTATCTTTCAAATGCCACTCATCCAAACGCTAACACAGGCTTTCTGTTATGAATTTTTAATCCAAGCTCAAGCTAAGACAACCCTGATGATGTCATTAGGGTTATTTACTCAGACTTGATATAAGCCTCCCCGGAGGCCAAATCATTCATCATTTGGTTTTTCTATGCTTAGTAGTACTGTTCCTGACTGGTAAACTGATCTCCACATGTAAAATTTTGTGGTGAGCTCCTTTAGAGTATCAGTAAAAATAACACCTCACCAGAAGCTAATTTCAAGCATACCTTTTTATGCGCTGTCTGTAGAACATTCATTTGAATTCTCCCTCTGATCAACCCTCCAGCGTCTGCACTGTTTGTTTACTTGCTTCACGGTTCTGCCAGGTGAAGGAGTCAGGCTGAAAACAGAAAAACCTTTGATTAGTTTAAATTAGTTGATGATACCAGTGGCAAAATCTTGATTATTTTGGTCTGCTGCTATTATAACCCTGAGGCAGTTTTGTGATAAGGAAAATGACTGGCTGTTATTGTTGACAAAACCTACAGCGATAGCCCAAAGGAATTACAATCTAGGGCAGGATCAGTGAGGCAGGTTCTTTCTAAAACATCCAGAGTCTTACATTCTTCCTACAATTCACTGCAAACTTTACACTGGGATACAGAAAGGGCACTGGATAGTGTGAACAGTAGTTTTTAAAAATTAATTCTCAGACATTATTTGAGAAAAACTACAACATGTAAATCAGATATCTTATCCTCAAGGGGATAAACACCCACTAATAAGCTGGCAGACATTTCATGAATTCACTCAACAAATGAAGGTGATGCGGGGATCTTTCAGGAAAGGAAAAACAAATCAGTGTCAGTTTTTTAGCTTTAAATTACTGTTTTCACTTCAAAGACCAGGAATATCAGCAAGAATGAAGCAGCAGATAAGCAGTGTTCCTGAAAACAACAAAACAGCCACTAAGGCAGTTCTATTAGCAGTTAAATAGCCCTATTAGATGGAAGTCCTGCTGAATACAAACATTAGGGGGAAATAACTAGTACATCTACTTCAGTACAATTTTAAAGGTAATTGTACTTGACATGAGAGCATCCATTTTATGCTACTTTACACTTCTACTGGAGAGGTAAATATTGTGCTTTGACAGCCGGGTTTAAAAACAGGAATAATCTCTAACAATGAATTCTTAACGATTACACCCGTGCTTTCCAACGTGGCATGTGACCACTTTCAAAAATGAAGTGACTGTTTAAGGCCTCTTGTCACGTTTCAGATGTCTATGAATTTAGAGTGAGTTTCCTTCTGTGATGGTTTGATTAAAATAACTGTTCAAGGCCCAAAGAGGTAAAAGTATTGAATATTCTGTGAGGAGGTACTATCTCCATCAACACTATTTGCTAAACCCTTTTGTTAAGAGTGTTGGACATTCCCTCAGATTTATATTTATCAATTTATGTTAAAACTCTACACTAAATGGAGGAAACAAAGACAGAATTGAATTGTCAATGTTAGAATGAAGTTTATTTCTTAAGATAAATGCATGTGAAGCAGTAACCTGTCAGCTTGAGTCCTTTATGGAAGCCATCTCATGGTGGTGCTTAAGAGAAGGCACACCTCAACAGTGGCCATTTTATGGGGAGCAAGAGTAGGTGGGTTCTCAGATTTGATTGGATAATAGTTTGGGGGGTAAAATGACAGCCAATTAAGGTAAATCCTGAATGATGTGTAAGTAATTTGTTTATTTTGAATGCACTGTATATGTGTTGACATATTGAGGAATGAGTTAAGGCCTTGCTGGAATGAATAAGCGCAAGAGAACTATATATATTCTTTCTAATTTTGTCCTAAAACTTTGACCTGATAGGGCAGCTTGAACTGTAAAGGCGGGATCTCATACTATATCTGAGTGGGATGGGAGCATGTTGACTGGTTTTGAGCACCATCAGAGCAGTTTTGAGTTAAGAACACCAAGTTTTCTCCCTGCAAAAAAAAAAAAAAAAAAAAAAAAAAAAAAAAAAAAAAAGAGAGAGAATACTAACTTATGTTTGTTTGAGGTTTGCTCTGGAATAAAAACATTTAGTTCTGGAACAAAATTGTCACTTCTCATGAACGTGATGAAACTGATGCAGCCAGTATTGTGCATGTAAACTGAGCAACAAATTGTCTAATTGTTCTCGTCATGCATATTAAAAAAAACATCATAACAATGCAGCACTTTTCTAAGAGGAGAAACATTGTCTTTCTTCAGTGTGACTCCATGCACTAAAAGGCAAATATTCTTATCCCAGTCACATGTGTTTCACATTGATTATCATAATTCCAGTAGGGATGTATCGTTTCATAATTGGGGCATGACGGCGGGGATTACACAAAGCTAAGCACTAAGCTCATTCTCATGAAGTGCGTCTGAAAATACAGCCACATTCCTTATGTATGTGCAGTTCCCATGTTCCCCTTGAGAACTAGTAGGAGGCCTATTTGCGTGTCAAGGTTATGACCATTTAAACATCATTTGTCTGGAGTTTGCTACATTTTTTTTAATGTCAAGATGAATACTGTAATAGTTATTTTGACCTTCCAGTCTTATACTGGCCCTAAATGAATTTTCAATGATTTATCATTATAATGGACTTGTGGGTATTTAATAATTCAAAGTGCTATTGACCTGAAAATGAACTGCTGTGTTTCTAAGGTCATTTCAGGACAGGAGGAGCCAAGCTATTTACTGATGGTCTTTTGATTAAGTCTGTAAGGAGCTTTTAATGTTTATCATCTCTCTGACAAACTTCTGTACAGCTCATTTTGGGTCATAAATGTGTCAAATGAGTGTATGAGAATATGATATAGAGCTAATAGAGATCCATTATGATTACACTTAAAATGGTGAGGCAGTAAAGTAGGTAGCTGTAATCCAAACTAATTTTCTTTGTTGCCATATCGGATAATTTAGTCTTTAAAAGCTAAGTTTGTCTAATTATCTTTAAATTCATTAGAGCAACAACTGTAAACACAAAATGTCACATGCTAATCTAATAGCTGAAATGAATATCAACATTCAAAAGGTGCACATATACAAACACAAATGCACACAAACAGTGTACACAAATAAGAAAATTCTGGCTCATCATCTACTGCGTTGTTCTGCCATGGGTGCTACACGTGTACACATCACCCCTATGAGTCCCGTGACCATCACTCAGCCGACCCCACTTTCATCCCTCCTCTGTCCCACCAGCCACCCTTCTGGTGGGTGCTCACGTCTGTGCATGTGTGTGAATAAACCTTGGGCAGGATAGAGGATCATGTGAGAAGATGTGACTCGAGCTTAATGGTAATCCTTGCCTTTGGTAAAAATGGCACAGTGGGAGTCATTAAGAGGGAGCTATATGAGCGGTTCATATGACTGTCTGCCTCTCTCTCTCTCTCTCTCTCTCTCTTTTCTCCCCTTCTCTGTCCTCCAAGACAAAGCCTGCTTGTCATTCTCTTTCTCTCTGACATCACAGGCTGTCTTCTTGCCAGTCACTTCATCTCAGCCTCTGCTTTTCCTCATGTTCATTTGCTGCTCTGTAAATGAGCGGAAAAATATTTCTCACAATCTGAAAGAATAAATCCCATGTGGACACACAGTTATAGCTTGAGGCATCTGTGGTATAAATAGAAGAGTCTACAGCTATGCTAGAAGCTGTCTTAGGCTGTAGTTCAGGCACCACTGTGCTTTGATGGTAACATCAGAATGCTAGCATGCTTGAAAATGTCAATTCTAACATGCTGATGTTTAGCATAATGTTCAGCATGTTCACCATCTTACTTTAGCATGCTAGCTCACTAGCAGAGAAGATAAGGCAGGCAGAAAATGATTCCTTATTAGTTTCTGATTAAGGTTGGGCTGCCATTTTATACTATGTTCCAAATAATCTAAGTGTAATTAGTCCATTATGAACAGAGCATAAAAAACAAAAGAATCATTCTGAAAAAAAAGTGATGTGAGTTTTACAGGAAATTTTACAGAAAGTTCACCATGTAATTGAACGGGTAGTGAATGGAGGATCTATCCTGTGGAACTGTCTACCTACAGAATGAAGCAGGCTCATGACCAAAGCCCTTGGGGTATAGGACTGGAGGACCGTGAGAGAGTGTGTGAGAGAGTGAGGGGTGGGGATGTAGGTTCTTATCTCTAGTTTTCTTGTTTCATTTCTTAATCTGTATCATAATTTGTATATACCTGCAGTTACAACTGAAAAACTCTCCTCTGGGCACAAAACAATGAAGAATGTGTATTTTATTTTTCCAGCCTGGTATCTCAAATGAAATACCAAAACTAATGCAAAGACCAATGATGTGTGATATAAATGCACTGTGGGTCTTTTACCTCATAGTGACAACATTTCTTACATACATTTACAATGGTCATGACCGATATATTTATGCTAAGGAGAAATCAATTTGGATCCTTGAATGGGTAAAACTATAAAAAAAACTATATTAAGGTTCACACTGTATCTGGTGGTGAAATAAAAAATAAGCTGGGGAATAAGGGAATCCATTTTTTGTTCCAAAAACATATAAGCCTATGTGCTGGGAGAGACAACAGAGACTTTTCAACAATGAAACAATCAATTCTCACAATGGAGTTTCCCTCTGTGATAAGCATATTAACAGTCACAAGCTTGAATTCCAACACAAATGAATTGTGCTCTGTAGCGGGGAAACAGCAGCTGTAAATGTGACCAGAATATCTAATAACCTGTTTGACTACAATTTAGAAAATTCTGAACAGTCAGGGACTAGAACAATGAGTAAAACTGTTATAAATTTAAATTAGTTTTTAACAAGCAAGCCTTTACTTTGCCTATAGTTCACCACACTGTAGGTGTAATACAGTATAATAACCAGCAGAGGACAGTGACATCTCATGTAAAGATCTGAACTGTGACAAGCATCCAACCTGTGTTTACAGCAGTTCTGGGTGGCATCCATCCACTGTACAAACTGCATATTATAGACACAAAATTACTCTTTTTTTAGTCTTAAACAACAGCTGTAAACAACCTTTATTCTGAAGAATTTCACTTCTAGATGAAAACTTTTCAATAAGTTTCTGAACTCATTGTTCTCAAAAATGTTGCAGTCCCAAATTAACAGGCAATATGATGGAAGCAAAATCTTTACAGTTACAGCGTTACAATCCCCATATCCACATTGCAAATGCCTAAACTTTTATACTGAAACACTGGAAGTGTGCAAAGGTTTTTGGTTAAAGATAAATATGTGGACGAAAGAAGAAGCAGGGGCGAGGTAAAAGTGCTTCTCCTATGAGCTAATTCAGAACTTTGAAGAACCATACTTCACATCAGTTTAGCAGAAATACAGAATAAGCATTTTATATGTGAGTCAGAGAGAACTTCATTTGTTCCGCCAGTGAACTTCTCAGAATGTAGTGCCAGCTCGAGGTAGACTGACACGCTGATGAATAGCAAGAGTTAGTCCCTCAAATGAAGGCCTCCGTGAATATCGAGATACTGTCTACTTAGCACATGCACCAGCACCTTAAATCTGCTGCTTTCCAATACCAAAGCACTTCAGGTGATTTACATAGCAATAATTTAAACAGCAGAGGTGCTGTGACCAGGCGTTAGCAATAAAACACAGAGATCTACCGCCCAGACTGCTGCTACCACTTGATTGCTTTTTAACAGTCATTAGTCTTGCGGGAGCCTCTTGAAAGGGCGTCATTTTTTGGTCAATCCTGTGCTTTACTTCACAGATTTTTTTTTACTGATGTATGAAAATGAGGGAGGATATTGACAGGTACTGTAAATGAGAGAAGTGAGGGTAATTCAGCAGAAGCTGGCTGTGTCACAGATCATCGCAGACAGCAGCGGTAATTAGTGAGGAACACTACTCTTGCTCCGGGATGTAGAAGGGAAACAGCTGGGTTGGAAGGTTGTACCAGCCTCGGCCAATTAAAATGCTGCCTAGAAGTGGATGATGACAGGGATGGAGGTTAAGACGGAGCCTGTTTGTTGTTACTGGAAAAACACAACACTTTTCAATGAAACTGTGCTGGGGAAGTCTTGAGTCAAATGTGATGAATAAACAGTATTTTTCCTCCTAAAGATGTAAAAAAATAAATAAATAAAATGGTGCAGAGATTGTTATTGCATTGCTGTAATCTTGGCCATACTTTGTTGTACTTATGTACTGGGATGGTTAGCTTTGTGACTAAAATGTATTGGCAGCACAAGAGAGGAACAAACTGGCCCAACACCTTACTAAAACTCTTTATGTTGGCTTTCCTTTCATTGTCACCAGTCTGTATTTTGTGGGGCAACACATTTCCTGGAAACTGTTTTGTTTATGGCCAATCTGGTAAATGGTACTTCATGACAAACTTATATAATCTCACAGTATGTATATCACCTGACATCATCATCACAAAAAAAATCTTGATTTTGATTGGCTGTAAGATGTGGATCAACTTTTAGTGACCAACCAGTACAGGGAACAATCATGGAAAATGTAGGTTATCAGGTGTTATTACATACTGCCCAACCCCAGTGTCTAATTTCATTAACAGGTCATCATTCTGGTAGATGACTTCCTTTTATAAAACACCCAATCCTGTCATCACCTTTTTCCATTTTCCTCCAAATTCTGCTTGATACCCTCATTAGGTGTCCCCTCACATGTTGCTTCCCAAGGCAGCTACCTAAAGCCCACAGTCTCTATGAAAAAAGGAGTGCGAAGAAAGAGATAGAAGATCAAGGGTGTTGGGTGAGGCTTTGTGAATTTCCAGATCTGGATCCTGCTGTGAATCTTTTGGATAGACGGCAATACTGGTGTGCACAATGTATGGACAATGTTCTTTGAAAGACCATTTCATACTTTCCTTCTTTGGCAAAGGGGAGATATTTCTTATAATGTGCAGTAGGTGCTGTATGTGTGGAGCAATTCACCTCAGTCTGTGGGCGGATGAGAGTCAGGCACTGATGTGGCAAGAGTCTTACAGAGATGGAAGCAAATCTCTTGTCAGGCTGAGGCATGCATGAACAATATAATAAAATTGAAATGAGCTCCTGACTCCTTCTCTACTGATTATAGTCATAGTTGAGGTCTGTACATCCCTATAAAGATGTTATATTCCCTTTGTTCCATGTCACGTGGGGTGATAAAAGTTTTGTGATTGATACCAACTTTTCACAAACTTATCCAAAATGCACTGGCAACATTCTCACACTGAATAAACTTTCACTCACAAGTAGGTGCTAGAGTTTTCCTAAAGGAAATTAATTCAGTAGAACTTCTAAATATAGACTTGCATTGATCTGTTGCTGCAACATGTCTTTGATTTGATGGAAACTTTGATAACAATCCAACCTCCAAACACAAAAGAAATGCAAAAACTTTGTTGCGATAATGATTTCAGTGTGACATGGGCCATTTTTCATGAGAACACACACTTGTTAAATTTCAGAATGTAGGTGATCAGTCAGCCAAGATTACCTTCTAATAAGACATAAGGTTAATATACTTCAGAGTCTGTAATGCTTATCATTATAGAGCCAGCGCTAGTGGAGGGCAAAAAATGGCCAGTCAAGCTTGACATGTTCCCATACTCATGTGATGAGTCATGGTAGTTTATTCCGATCTCAGGAAGCTTTCAGTAATGTTTTACTTTCCAGTATTCTTAAAACTATCCAGGAAATGATCTCTGAATCATCAGACAAAAATTCACACAGAAAGCAAAAATGTCTGCATCCTCACTTGCACGTACCCAAATCTGCCCTCCCTGCACATTTCGTCTCCCCTAACACTCCCAGAGGTGATGAGGTGGCGGCAAACGCAATTCACCTGCCACCGTCTCCCCGTACCTCACTCGGGTGGCGAGTCATTTATTAGCACTCCATTATGTCACGTAGCCAAATGTATTTCATTTGTTATGCGTGCCGGGGTGACGAAGGTGGAAATGTTCTTGCTAATTTAATGCCTATTGAGACAGAAAATTGGATCTACTTCAGGGAGCCGTGATGAGTGTCGTGATGCCTGAGCTGCCAATTTCTGCCCAAGATTAATTAAAATGAAATTTCCATGGGACCTGTGACAGTCGCCCATCTCCTGTACATATTTCTTCATAATTGGAATCACAGTCAGCCTCTGGAGGAAGAAGGGGTTTCTAGGATGTTTCAGGGAACCATGTGGGATTTGCTGAGGTGTGCATCAGGGAGGGTCCGATTATGCTTCAGAAAAAAAACACCACACTTTGAAACCTTGGAACATGATAACAAAAAAGAATATCTAATTTCTGCAGGCAGGATTACATGCAGTATGGTTGTGGCAGAATGAAGGACAATGAAAGGCGAACCCACTTAAACTCCAGCAGTGTGGACAAAACCAATATATCAAGACAAAGACCAACTACAAAGGAGCCAAGACAAAAACATACAGTGCTTAGCTGTAGTGGCAACGCATGCATAACTAACAGGGTGTAACATGAATAGATGCTTCATTGCTTGATATGCTGGCACAGCATGAACAAAACACAAGTAACCACAACAAACCATACCACTTTGAGATTCAGGACAGGTGTGCTGCTTTCATTCGAATGGAGGCTCTTCTACAGTTATATCAGTAAATCAATTCAAACGGCAGCACTACAGAACAAAAAGATGTTGCACCACAGGGGCCTCAGTTTACCACTTTTATTTCTCTGTCAGGTTTATGTGTTTCGGAAAACAGACGTTCATCAGTGGACCATACGGACTGTGGGAGAGGCTTCGCTTTTATTATATTACAGGAATAATACACAAATGTATAAGGTTAATTTAACAACTGTTTTTGCAACGATCTATGGCAATATATATTTAATGTAGTGCTGAAAGGGTGGGCCAATTAATTAATTAATTAATTTATTTATTTATTGTGGTCTATTAAATGGCCATTCCACTGTTTTCAGTTCATTTATTCATCATGATATATACTATACAGCTATGTAATCTGATCTGTGGCTCTGGAAACCCTGGTGATGTCCTCAGGTTTATCTCAGCTCAGGCTTGAGACTTAGAAACTTTAACAGAAAGGCTGTGTTACAAACTGGAGTTGTGAGTTTTGACATTAGTGGGTATTTATGATGCAGAGCGGGCCCACTGACAGATGCTATTGAGTTGCTTTATGGGAAATGCAGGATCCAGTGTTTTTGGAGCTTGAGCCACACTGGGGACTACAAGTCAGGATTTCATGACCTCTGCTGCATCAGTTTTGACCATTCTTTTTTTTTTTTTTTTTTTTTTTAAATCCGTCTCTTGCAAGTCCCCTAACATTATGGGCATTCAATACTTGCTTGTGTAGCAATAGTAGTGCAAGTTCCAGCTTCTCAAATGTGATGGTGATAGTTTTTGTGATGAATACCATTGCACGTTTAATATCTGTGGATTTTAGACTGCTGGCTGGTCACTTTAAGCTCTATTTTCTGACATTGTAAGGACTAAACAACTGTTTGACTAATGGGAAAAATAATTAACACATTAACTGATGAACATAATTTTTAGTTGCTGCTTTTTGGCCATTGTTCCATATCTGTTATGATAACTTGGACTGGCACTGGGATTTGGGAACACTCCAATGTTGCTATAGGGCAAGAAACCATCATCATACTATTAAACTTTGTTCATTGTTCTTCTGCTCTGTTTTTTTAGTCATAGATTAACACCTGATTAGCAGTTGTATCACACTACAGAGAACATTCAAGCAATCCAAAGAGAAACTACCCAAATAAGTAGAGCACGATTCATCAGTTTTTTTTAAGTTTTTTTTTTAGTTTTTTTTTTTTTTTTTTTAAACTTTCATCCATTCTGTAATCCTTAGTAAAAGATCAAGCTGCTTTCTTACCTTTCTAGGTAGACAGGAGCTTATGTACTGTCACTGGATGGATTTTGGGCTAGACCTGAGCTGTCTGTTAAGTCTGGTATTTTTTCCCTTTCTTTTTTTTTTTTTTTTTACTTGGTCAAAGCAGAAGCGTTCATAAGTTAAATACAGGTTTCTGTGGGAATTAAAGGCTCTTTAAAAATGACTGAAGTTAAAGCAGGTGTGCGCGCACATGCTGAGACACACACAGACGTAGAGGAGAAAACTGAGTCAAATATTAATGAAACAAGAAGGAACTAACAAAAGGACTGGAATACAGACCCAGAAATGCAGACTGATGCATAAAACAATCTCTATGAATTACATTAATGATCAAAAAGTGCAATAGGAAAAAATTTCAGCCCTTAGACAGCAAATGAAAGCATGTAACAACTGAGATTCTGGCTAATTAAGGACAGACATAGCACATGAATTTTGTAGAGCTCTTCTTAACCCACAAGATAGCACTAACAAGGCAATAAGCTTAATTAAAGATTGAAGATTTCATTTTTTATCCGTTGGGGAAGAGTTACAGATTCAGAACATTTTTATCTTCGCAGCAATAGGCTATGTCAGTATTTGCAGCTACCACAAAGTAAATGCTGCACCCTTAGGGCCCCCTTGTTTTTCTTATTGTCAAGACTCACTGCTTTGGGTAAAAAAAGCTGCTTGGAGCCTCTTCCCCCGGTGTGACTGCAGTTAATGAAGATGAGGACATCAATATGGCAAAGTCTGAACAGCAAGAAAGTGCATGAACTCACAACAAATAACCTCGATCTGTCCTCGTCTTATTGTAAATTGTTCAAAATTCATCAAGTGCAATTTGGGAAATCCTTAAGAGTTCCTGCTGTTAATTATTTCAATTATTTGCTAGAGAATCAAACTGACCCCACACTGCACTGAGACAGTTAATCTCAATAGCAGACTCACATTAACTGCAGTCTGCAGTTTTATCATGTCCCATAGCTATTTCAGAAAAGCAAACAATTACTCTATTTCCCTTGTGTAGGAAAGACAAATGTGAATAAATTATCCCTTTTCTGATAGGGATACTGAAGAGAAACATGTGTCTAACATCTTGACTGATGTTGACAACATCAGACCTGAAGAGAAAGAATAAAGGCACAACTCAGTGGAGAGGTTCGTATCCAAACCTGCGTGTAAGACACAAAACTGGTGTGTAGAGGACAATAATTTATTGAGCCTCTGGGTTCTCTATTTATATATTATGGTTTTTAGGGAAATACTGCACAGTGCCTCAGCCATTCATACATCACACAGAGCAACCTTGATGCTGAATTGAAGCAACAAGGAGACAGAATAGAGCAGGTCGACCTCTTCTGGGAGGGCGGCAGACTGAACGCACTTGGACATTGAAGCAACTTTTCGTTTTTGAAAGAGTCTGTTCACTGCCTTCAACGATGCCTTATCCTCATTCCTCATGCTCCTTTCAGAGAAGAAGAAAAAATGTTGAAAAAACCACGTGTGTAGGGTTAAATGCACACAGAAGCGAACAAGCATGTGGTGATACATGCAGACGGTCACAGTGACACAAACAGACATGCAGGTACACCCACTGCCATTTGAACAAGAGACAATACCTTGTCTCTTCTTCCTATTTGGGCCGCTTACATAACCAACCATTGTGAATTATGTAATGCCCCCCCATTATTAATTTTTAAATGCCGCTCTCTTTGAAGCAACTATAATTGGGCATTTATATGTTTTGTGCCTTGTCTCTGAGGTATCGACACTCTCTGACGTGAGTTCAGTGGCAGTGAAACAAGACTCCGAAGCAGAGCACACGTTTCCCTTCACTGCTATGTGGCTCAAGAGTACAGCCTGAATCTCTCCGATTAAAACTAAAGCAGAAGAGGTTTCATCCTGTCATAGGGAATAAAAATGTGACACGCTGCTTTTTCCAGAGCTCGGAAAGTTTCACTGAAAAAAAAAAAAAATCTTGCAGGAGAGGAAGCAGACTAAAAGTGTGTTGACTCACTGACAGCTGTCACGAAGCTTTGACAGCTGTTGTTAAGCTTTGTGTATTTTGATAGCGCTACATTGAAGGCTTTAGTGCTGCAGAGCAGGTGTGCTAATTTACACAACAGTGAGGTTTAGCCAATAATGCTCCTGTGATGCTAGCTGCTGTGCTTTGATACCACGTCACTGCCAAATTAGCCTGCGTGTCTCAAAATGTTCTCTCAGAAAATAATGTGGAGACTTTGTGAAAACATTTGCAAAGCCCGGGGTCATTTGCAAAGCCATCATCATAACACTAAAGCTCCAATCCAACGCTGCATCCTTATTTAAATGATACAGTGAGGTGCAGTGATGTACAGTAATCATAGCCAAAACAAAGAATACTCTGTTGAGTATTATGGTTAAACCTGGTCTAAACAAGATTTTAATTAAAATGTTTCTTTTTATATACTTGTGAAAAAATGAACTAAATACCCTGCAGCTCTGACAGTGAGACTTCCTGTATGAAAAGATGTGCAACATACAGTCTAGTGCATTATGTATAACTCAAAGAAGTGGCACTTCTAAATACTACTAAAACCTATTTTAGTTGAAAACTCTATTCTCACCAACATAAATGGAACAAAACTGAACTTTTCTGCCATTTCTTTGGCTGACAGAATGACATGGAATGCAGTGATAAAAGCTGAAAAGATGACTGCTGGATTTAGATTTTTTGTGGAAAATAAACAAAGCCCACATTAAAGCAATGCTCACCAAGTTGGGATGTGCGAAGTATAGACTCCTGATTTTAGCAGTCAACAGCAGGCTTGCATGTCTGACCTCTGTGGTATTTGTTATCACAGACTCCAAAAATGGAGAACAAAAGGGGGTCTTTTTCCCGAAAACACCCCTCGGCTACAGCAAGTTAAGACTCTTGATTATACAATCCAATCTCATAGTGCAGTATGACATGCTCGGTTTCCCCACAGGGATCATGAAAGTTTCATCAGCGTTGGCACAAAGAGAGCCTAAATACATTTTTCATCATCGTTCACCATTCATCATTCATGGTAATCATCTGAAGTCAGAGGCCTTAAAATTCACAGATGTATACAAACATGGATCCAGTGGCTCCACTGACTGCTCGGCATTCCGGGAGGTACATTGTTAAATGCTTGATGATTAACTGTTCTCCCCAAAGTGCAGCCTGCATGTAAGTAACTGTAGTAACATTTAAAGGAGGAAGCCAGGCTTTCTCCTCACACAGACGGAGAGTGAGGGAAGACTCCTCCATCATACCATTGATCAGAAATGTGCCCGTTATTCTGAGATGCCCTTAGGCCTAATTAAATATTAAACCTTTCATTGGCTCCCACGAAGGTATTTGTAAATACATTTCATGCCAGGGAAAGCATCAAAGATTCCAAATCCCCCTCCTGACACAAAGTTGTGGTTATTGCCGCTCAATCGCCCCCCCACACCCCACCCAAACCATTTACGCGCATTTAGAATGATGAAAGAGGAAGGAAATTGCTGCCGATGGCTTCCAGGGGAGTGGATAGTATATACATCTCAGTGAGAAATTATATGTTCCCGTCTTCTATGAGGTTATAAAATGAGGTTATAAAACAATGCATTGTATAGGGTTGCCTCACAGTTTACAGTTATTGTAATTCTGATTATCGGATAAAAGGGAGTCAAAGTTTTTAATGAAGCTGGAAAGCAGATACTGCTAGTTTAGAGGCAGCACAAATTGCAGCTGGATAATGCACATTGTTTTATTGCCTCGTGTCTGGGAGTAATCACAGTGGTGAGCAGAATGAGGGGAGGACCGCCCTATTCTCCAGGAAGCTGACTCGCGAGAGTGCAGTCAGTCAGTCAGTCATAAACAACAGGTGACAGTACATTTGGCATGTCTGTCCTGACAACGCGCATTAATTGATGGTCTTGCCTGACCGAGCTGATAAATCAGGGAGTCCATCATCAATAGAACCGCCAGCTATCAAGTCATAACCCCAGCTTAAATAAATGGAGGGGAGCTTGGTATAAAACATATATTGGCCTTCACTTGCTTGGTATATCCATAATTCACAGGAATAAATTATACTGCCTCTTTCTCATTGCTGGGTGTAGCTGTCCCTTTTCGTTTCCGGGCAGGGGGAGCTGAAGTGAGTCAGCTGGAGCACTGTCAGGATACACAGCGTGAAGTTCACATGACCCAACAGTAGATGGAGCCCCTCGCATTGGCTTCATCTGCATTGTGAGCCACTCATTCACCAGAAACATTACATCAGTGATTTATTTTCCCCTCCAGCTCTGTATCATCACCATTACATGCCATTTATGTCATTAAGGTTGGTGTGTGTTTGTGGGCCTCTCTCTCTCTGTGTGTGTGTGTGTCCTGCTTCTACTTAGAGAAATATAAGGAGCACAGAATGCAACACAAGCATGTTAAGAAAGGTGAGTTTACCTTCAAAAAGGTAAAAGATTTTTGAAAAAAATTGCAACAAATATGGGTCATAGATTGCATGCCAATTACTTGTATTTGTCAACATCAGTTTATACAGTAATTTTCCATCAGATCCCCTTGGGTTAGTAAGATGGAACTTTTGACTGCTGTCCCTCCTTGTTTGAGTTATCTGTGTCTGGGGCATATGTTGTCATGATTTTCCAAAGTCCCTCCTTTGACATATTATATAATATCACTTTTTGTTTTCTTTTTCTGATTCACCCACTCTCTGGGCACAGTTTATTTGGATTAATGTTGCTTTGAAAGGCCAAATACTGAATCATTGCGCAGGTTATTCCAACTCTGCAGGTTGACAAAGGTGTTAAGTGACATTCATCCTCACATGACTGAACCTTTCTTGCTGTGCATTCAATTATTAGGAATTATTAAGGCGTTTACATTATTTTGTCTACAATGCATTTATTTTTAATCAGCTTGTAAGCCTAAACCTCAACATAAAGAGGAGGAATTGATCCACACTTTACTGTAATAGTGACTGAGCCCTGGTGCCTTATTGTTTGTTAGCCCAAGGAACACTGTGGAAGATGAACACGATGGGAGATGACATTTAAGTGGGAAAAAAAGGAACTAGTAGAAGAAAGAGCAGTGTGGAAAGCTTCTGGCTTGGGCACCGAGGCATGGACGGCACTTCTCAGCGCTGATTACTGCCACAGCTGAGGGAACCTGTGGGTGTGAGGGGAACCCGTCGGCATTTTGAGCTTTCTTTAACAAAGCTTGGATGAAGTGGGCTCGAAGCTTGTCACATGCTTGGGAAATGTTGTGCCACAAACAACAAGCAAACAACTGGAGCTGCTATGGCTGCGCATGCGAGTCAGATGGTGTGGATGCTTCCACATATACACGTGCACACACCAAACACTTTGTTCTAAATATTTTTAGAACAACATTTTTTTATTGACTGTCACAGTCAGGCGGTTGCACACACATGAATATCCACTCACACACACATTTGCACTGCAGTAGAGTGAGGCCAGATTGCTGTGGCTGAAGATACGTGGTGGAGTCATCAATCACAAGAGCCTCCCTCTGGTCAAATCAAGTTTGTCCTGGTGTGAATGGAACGCAGTGCCAGCTGAGCAAAGACAGGCCCTTGCTGGTTGGTGGGCGAGAGGGGCATGCCAGGGCTTTTCGCAACATCCGGGGGCACATAAGTCTTGTGGCAGATGGATGGACGAACGATGATTAGGACAAGGCTGTGGCTTCGTAAGGCCAACTGGGACGCAGCTTCCACTGGTGACAGATACTTCTGTTCTTCAGTCAACCCTACAGCGAAATGAGAAACAGCTGGAGGCACGGATAGCTCATTGTTCAACCCGCATCTGTTCTCTGCAAACTCCACCTCCAAAGGAAGACTGGTTTTTTGCCTCAACATCTTGGATGGCAGAATTATGGTGTTTGATGATCAAAGTGACCTTGGGCAGTTATAAAATTTAAGGGAAATGCTTACTGTTCAAAGTCTAGAGGCAGATACATGTATCTGGTCCTTGAAGTACAGTTACTGAGTACCATCAAGTTAAGATGAAATCATTGAAAATATGACAAATAGTCCTATCTACAGCCACATTCAAAGAGGTCTTGTGCAACAAAGCCGCCCTATCCTCTGTTCATGCGAATGTAGCTCATACACAGCGGATACTGCTGCTTTCCACAGGTGCTGTAGAGAAGTTGAAGTACTCCCATGCTGTTTCCATGTTACCAATTCTGCTCTGCATTCTGCCATTTGTCAAGGTCAACTATTTCATTGGCGTGGAAAAGAAATCTGGGCTATAACCATGTTTGAGCAGCAGGATTCAGGGAAATGAGAAAGCTGAAGTGCAGCTCACAAGTGTAATTGGTCTCCTGGCATCTTCACACAGGGCTTGATTAACATGCCTTTGAAGCATTCCAGGCACATTTGCCCATAGAACAAAGACACAGCAGATAATGATGATCAGAAATTTCAGAATTTCTACCAGTTATTGACAGACAAGGTATTCAAATGTCTTGGACATCCACCTTTGATGTGAATTGATGTGAATTGATAGATACACTCGGTCCCTTTAAGGTGCAGTTATCTTCAAAAAGCCAGACAGGATTAAAAAGAGAATGGTAGTATTTGGAGCAAGCAATATTAAGGTTCTACTGAGCAAGGACATGAAGCCTTTAATGCCTGTCTTTCCTCAAACCAATCAGTGACTGGTTGGATTCTTTGAATATACACCAATGCTACTGTATGACATACTTGATCATTTATTTATTGCCTTTACTGGGAAATTCTTGTCAGGGTTACTAGCAGCAAGAGTCTACCACAGCATGTACTCTCCTAAAAGAAGAGAGAGAAACTATCCTCTCCAGAAATATGACAGCTTTGGTTGGTAGTTCATTTAAAATAACCTGTATGTATGTCTTTTGTGACAAGCAACCTCTTGTGGTTATTTCAATAATGACAATTCTCTCTCCGATACAAAGGCTCCAATACAAAAGGAGAGGTTTTTGTAGCACTGTAGAATCCTTTGGAGGAGGCTGGGACAGACGGTTAGAAGAGTAAATGTCTGACTTTGATCTTGGAGGCCAATAGGTCAAAGGTTATAATGCCTAAAATGGAATCATCTGGGTTGGAATTTGTCACACATCTTGACTGAAATCAGTGGTAAATCTCACCTTATCATGAAATATTTATAAAGTATCCTGATCTACAAAAAATCAAAGCCGTGTACCATCTTTTTTTAAAGAGTGCATTCAATCAGAGAAGGTTGAGAGTGTGAAAGCTCGTCTCAGCATCACAGGGTCACACAGCTACACACATTTGCACTTAGGAGGTGCCTGATTCAACCACAGAGCTCTAATGTTGGACACAGCACATCTCTGCTGGAACAGCTGGGGGACTGACTACCTCACTCAATGGCATTTTTACGGTAGCTATTGTGGGAGGGAGTAGCAGCTATTAATGTCACCCAATCATTTTGAAATGCAACACAAATTAGAACTGTTTAATTCAGTGTTTTTTTTTACTTTCTTTTATGAGTCATGAAAAGATGGTTTCAGTCAACTGTGACTGTGGAGCAAACCAGTGATTGTGTATCTCTTTGTAAATTAGTTCCAGATTCAGTTCACTGTCTTCCATCTTTTCTTTCTTCTATTGTCTGTATTGGTTCATCAACTTTTCACTGAACTAAATGTCATCTTATACCTTGGGTGGTAGATGCCCCATACAAAGTGGCAGTGATCAGAGCGGCAATAATTATGTGATCTTAAGCCTGCTGTTGGACTATTTTTAAAAATGAAATGGACTCATCTCAGAGTATAGTTCAGTGGATTCTGCAATATTAAGAAAATCCACCCTAAAATACAATTCATTGTGATCACAGACTGCTCAATCAAATGATATAATATAAACAAATCTCTATAGATTAAACACACTAATCTGTGTTAACCCTCCATATAAAAGGCATCTGTAAAAGTCAGTTTGGGTGGTGCTTTTGCTTTCATTGTCAAGTGGGACACCTGCAAGATTCACCTCAGTTGTGTCTGTTGTTCCTAGCAGAAGGAGGAAATCTGTATTCGTGTTCATGTTCAAGTTCAAACAAGAACAAGAATATGCAAATTATGTTCTGGGGTGGATTTTCCATTTGAGTCACCATATTATATAACTATGCTATTAAAACACTGCTTTTAAACTGGAAAGAAAATAGAAGAGGGAAGGGTTTGAAGAGCTACGTCTGCAATTCATGTCAGTCATATCGTATTTGGAGAAAGACATGCTAAAAGCAAACTCAACTTGACTTCAGCTTCACATCCTCCAACATTTCATGTGCTTGGCTAAAACAGATCCTTCTCCTTAATGCACTGTTGATGTCATACCACATTTCCATTACAACAGAGGCGGCTCATGAGTTCATTCTTTTTTAATTTGCAGACAGGGAGAAACTTATTTCCCTTTGTGGCACTGAAAGTAAAGATCAATCACTATTTCCTCTCATGATCTCCTCCCTCATTTGCTATTTAGGTCTACATAATATTAAAAAAACTGATGATATACTTTGAATGCCTGGTAGAAATCTGATAAGTTCCCAAAACTAAACACTGTGCACGTGGAACTTGATCACATCATTAAAGCCCATTTACTGTATGTAAAAGTTCTAAAATCTTCACCTTCTTTCAAAACACTTCGAATCAGATCAAGGCAGAAAACGAGGTTAACTCCTCTTTGAGCATCATCCAGTTTAAGCCAGTTCTGTTTTGATCCAAACTCTCTCACAGTATATATCCTTGGGAGTACAAGTGCTCTTCCTCTGCATGCATATTCAAACAGAATGGAGAAGAAAGAGGGTAAACAATTAAAGAGATACTGTGCGTACTTCTGAATCTGGAGCACTCCACTGTTGATTGAAGAGAATTAATGTAATACCATATGATGCTCTGGTGTAGTACACTACAGTCGCATACAAAATACAAAATAGGAGCACATGCAGGGATCCATGTTGTGCAAAGCATCCGTACAGAAAGCTTTGTCCTTCACTATTTTGGGATATAGCTAACCTTATGGTAAGGGATGTATAATCACAATTACGTCAGAATTAATGAACCCTTTATTACTTGGTGGAGTCAGCACAAGTGCTTCATCTTGCGTTACTCTCACATTGCTTTCAATATTTTGCTAAATTAAAGTGCAGCTAAGCTGATTATGTCATGACAAACTGCTGCTCCTGGCTGTGGGTCATTAGTTTCACTGTCTAGGAGGTCACATGTGGGGTGTAAAAGTTTTTTTTTTTTGTTGTTCAAAGTTCAATAGATGACTTAATTTGTTGCCTTGGAGAAAGAATTAATTAGATAATGTCATCAGCACTGAGGAATCTGCTGAGCAAATTGAAATGAAATAATCTGCTGCATAAATTCTCTGATGCCCTTAGCAGACCCAGGCTTACGTTCATACAACACCACTGTACATTATCTGTATAGCTAAAATCTACAGCTGCATTGATTTGAACCCACTCTTAAATTTGCCAGGGCCATGTTGTTACTAGTTATTCTTATTCTCAGTGGGAACCCAGATGACGGCCAATAAAAGTCAACATGTTAATTAAGCACTGCATGTTTAATACTAGACTTGATTATCAACACCTGTGTGACCTGTGTCAAGTCAGCAGGCGACAGATAGTACAAGTTAATATGAGTACAAATCTGTCACAAGTGGAAAGAAAGAGCAGGCCAGTTAAGCTATAGGTTGCAATGAATAGGAATAATCTTAGAAAAATATTTAGCTGAGTACTTTCTATAAATATGAACTTAATATCTGGCTGTTAAATCGATGTGTGTTTTGTCAAATGTTCCTTTCGACAGCATGTTTGGATGGCCATATGGGCGTATAGAGAGGGGGTTCTGCTTATCACCCAGAATGTGTCCAAAGAGGCAAAAACAAGAAAAGTGAATGAATCATCACATTCTGTTCTTTGTTGGTACAAATGAAGGCAGTGCTTTTGAAGTCACTTAGGAGTTTGTAATTCCCAAATGGAGGACTGTTTGAGCTGATGTTTAACTGTTCAAACACAAGTCTGAACAACTGAGATGAAGAGGGAGCAAATATCAGCAAACTGCGCATAAAAAGGAAGCCTCCTACAGCTACTGATGTCTTTGAACATATTTTTAATTAAAAAAAAATCCTATATATATATATATATATATATATATATATATTTTTTTTTATCACAGCTGGCCTGAATGCAGTTAAGATGTATTCTAAAATAGTGGTGCTCCTGCAAGTGTTAATTCACTTTCCCAGTGGCCTTGACATGGCTGAAATGCCTTCAAACACAATGGGACAACATTTTGGACAGCCTTGTTGATCCACACACTTTGTCATACACCCTTCAATATTTGATGAGGTCAATATTTTGCTTTTTGTGTCATGGTCAATAATGCATCAGAATATCAAACAATATTTTAGTCTAACGTGGTCTATCTAACGCCGTTTCCATCTTGAAACACTGTCAGTTCTTGGGGAGCTTTTATGCTGGAGATCAAAGCATCACAAGGCTTCTGTTTTTACCCGACTGCATAAAAGATCAAGGCATGTAATGAAGCAACCTGAAAGGTGATAGTTCACAAGATGAAAGTATTGGCTGCTTTGGGGATGTCAAAGAGATGTGTACTATTCTGAAATTCAACCATCACATGCTTCCTCTGTGATAATGATCCCGATTATGATTAATTGTATAATATGCACTTGATCTCTGCTCACATTCATTATGTTGAGTAATATCTATGTATGTTATCTGATATGGAATATCCTGGGATTGATAGGGTTTTGCATACTCTGATGTAAAAAGATTTTCAACACCTATTAGATGATATCTTCAAAAAATGCTTGATGAGCCAGTTTGCTGAAGTGCAAACTCATTAACTTTTGCTGAATGCTCCATTGTAGGTATCAGTTTAAAGCTTCCTCTGAGGATACATTTGCAACACAGCCAAATAAACTGTCTGGTCAGGTATGGAGTCCCAAAGTGTTCAATATTAAATAAAAAAATGAAGAAGTAAATGAATTAAGGGTATTAACGGGTCAACTCGTGATTATAAAATGTTATTTTATTATTCTTATTTTCATCATTACTTGTATTGGAGCTCATTTTTATTTTTTTTAAATAGATGTTTGTACCACAAAACTAAATGTGACACAAATAAAAGTCAGTATTTTGAAATAAAGATTTCTATAATGAAACAAAAATGAACTTCAAACTTGAAGATATTGGAATAATGCTGAAAAAAAATAACATTGAGTTGATGTTTAATCTAAATTATTTCTTAATCCACTGGTTCATATTTTATACATTAGTCATGTAAGTACGCTATTTAATATTGCACACTTCAGGTCCCCAAAATCAAGGTGGTGTACAACATGAAAGCATCAAAAACAAGGACAAATTAAAAAGATAATCAGAGAGGCTCCTCAGTTTGACTCATACAGTGTGGTACCAAAAAGCTTACCCAGACGGCAATCAGCTAATCTAGTTATTATCATTGACCCCTGTAAGAATGAAAGGGCATTGTAATCAGGCAGGCACCACACAGTGATTTAATTCCAGCGCATCATCAATATTGTGAATGATAGAAAAACCGAAATGAATCTATTGGTCATATTGTCAGTCACGCTGTGCGCAGTAAGACAGCTCACCCCTGGGGGGATATTAGCACTTAATTTTTACTTAACCCTCTCTGGCTGGGTTGTTGAGGAGTCATTGGATGTGCATTCTCCCAAACACCATAAATCTGTCACTCATATGTCAGATATGGCAAAAGTATTGGGAAAATGTCTTGTTAGCTATTGATTTCCACATAAGTCCTTGATATACTTTAGTCAAAATTACATAAACAGATGTCTTTCCTGCCCTTCTTAACACTTTTGCTGTTGCTCCTTGGACCATAATGTTAAATATAATTATATTATATATGATTATAGAACAATGACGTTTAAATGTAGATTAAGACAATGGTAACAGCATCTATGTGTCTATGTATGGATATCATATTGCATAAAAAAGTTCAGTCAGTGGTTAACTTGACCTCTGGTGAGTATTTGTGAACAATGATTAAAAATTCCCCAATTATCCGTGTAGTTTCAAACACAGCAGGGTTCTAATTTGACTCTAATAATGCTTACACCCCTATGATTAATTCTGTGAAGGGCACAGCACCACACACCACAAGTATACGTAACTGTCAGGAGCCTGAACACCCACATTGCTTACTTCAGGGTGCTGGAAAAGAATAGCTCAATTGAGGAGGGCCATCTGGAGGAGGCATTACAGTTAAGACCAGACCAATAACAATAGACCGTACCAATCTCATCTAATGTGGGAGATAGTACAAAGACATTTTTTCCATGCTTATCATCATCCCTGGCAAGAACATTGCTATGCTATTTACAGACTAAGATAACATATTAGCTTTAGAGGTGCTGGTGTTGGTTATATTACTCAAACATGTTATATTAATATAACATTTATATTAATATAACATGTTTTAGACAAATTAAAACATGACAGGTACTGTAGATGTCAATTTCCACCCTTCATCAGCTTATGTTAAGGCAGAGATGGTAAATGACATCAAGGTCAGGGCAAGATAATTGGCTACTAATTTGGCTGAATGGTGTCTGTGGCACCTTCATCACAATGGCAAGATTATGCAAATAGTGGCATTAAAAATACTCCGAAAAGAACAAGAACACGTGTCAAAAGAATGAGATTTGGCACATGTGATCATTAGGGAAAGTATGGTATGTTCCAAAACAAAAAACAGCAAAACACCTCTGTGTACTGACAAGCTTTTAAGCTCCTTCTTTGAACTTAATACATTTTGAACTTATTGAACTCACATTTTTTCCTTCTGCACACAAAAACTGAAACAAATTTTAAGAGAACTTCAGCTCCTGATACACACTTGGAAAGTATTTGGCCCAAATGCATAACTCAAAGAGCTATTCACTACACGAAGGACAAGGAGGATGTGCATCAATATGCCAGGAGAGATCGCATCTGGACAAGAATGTTTGGAATTCTTCATCTGACTTCATCTTTTTTGCCTGCTTCCATCCTTTTACTAAAGTGTGCAACTGACTGTGGATCAGCATTGCAATGTTGAATACAGTAACTCAGGGACTTTTTGGCTTTTGACTCTCATCTGACTTTTTTACTAGACAATGTGGTTGAGTATTGCAAATTAATACATGTTAGGGCTGAACATATTTGTTTTTCCAAACCACTCACAGGAAATTCTACTAAATAAATGAGCATGGTTTATGTAAAGACTTGACCCACTAAGCAAACAGTTATTACATTAATGGTATTGCTGACATTTCTCAGCAATATTCAAATACAGTAAAGACATTGTACGTGGCATTACATTTATTGATAACAGGTAGATGGTCAGTTATGATAAAGACAAACTGCTGGTAGTCAGGTCTGACGATGTTTTGATATCTGACTGATGATGCCTCACACTGCCTCACAGCCTCAGATACACAATCAAAACCAGAGGTTTCAATGCAGAGCTTTTAAAACTATAATATGATATGAAAGGTAGAGTTACGTTTAACTGAGAGCTTTTGGCAGCTCTGCTCACCAGCTGTCTGCCATTTAGCATTACACTTGACAACAGAACAAGTGAGGTGCTTGCTGCCTTTTCAGACAGATTCATATTAACAGGCCAGGGTGAATCCAAATTAGATTTAGAGATAATTGCAAGTAGATTGGTTCTAGTACTCAGCTTTGTGGGTGTGGGGTGGGGTTTTGCGAAATTGGACCCGTGCTGAACTCAAAGTACAAAAATAATGTTTCTTCTTCCACAAAATGCCCAAGCATAAATGTATATTTTCATATTGCTTAAATTACATCAGCGTGCAGACATTGAGTGTACAGCCAGTAGTTTAATTTTTAATGGTATGGTCAGTGATCTAATGTAAATTACACAGAGCTAAGTTTGACAGCAGCGTTTGAAAGTTTGATCAGTGAGCTTTAGAAGTGTTGGTAGGCAAATTCTGCCTCCTTTGGACAGAGCCATGCTAGCTGTGTTCCCCTATTTCCAGTCCTCACGCTAAGCTAAGCCTATTTCATGATGACTAATAGTGTTGAATTTTTCTCACTTGGCTTATTTTCTCTTAAAAAAGGTTTGACTCTGGTCTTTTGGAAACAAGGAAAGAATGTGTGCCAGTTACCAAGAGAGAGCTCCTAAAACTGGTTATACTCACATTCTTTTAACAATTAATGACACTTGCATCATGGGACAGAAAGACTACATGGAAGTATGAAAAAAAAACCTCCAAAAACAGTGAATATCAAAATAAGTCTGCTGCCTAAAAAAGCCTGTTCAATCTGTGCTCTCCTCTGTTGCCTATTCTCGCTCCATTTCTGTCAGGAAATAAATATAGAGCACTGTGATATGAAAACATTTTCTTCTCATTTAGCAAATAAATCTAGTCAGTAAACATGCTTCCCCTTCCTGTTTGGTGACTTTAAAGATTTGCCACTTTCCGTCTGTAACACATTAATACTGCAGGTTTAACCATGCTTACCAGGGTTTTACACATGAGATGTGCCACAAAACTTGATTAAGCAATAATGAAGAAACAAATACTGGGATCTTTTTCCACATTTGGGTAGCCACTGGAAAAGAACTAACCACAGAACTGTTAAAAAAGACTCACAATTATGTGCAACACATATAATGGTAATAATAACAGGAAGACAAAGAAAAAGCCCAAAAGGAGAAAAGCAGAATAACATTACAGTAGTAATGTTAAAGGGTGCAGGAATACTACATACATATATATAGAGATATTATAAATGTTGCTGCACATTGGATTTTTATACACCCTACTGTAATTTCATGTGTGCTTTCAGTTGCTTTTCCAGTTCCAAAAACCTGATTTCTGTTGCAGCTTCAAAGCAGATAGAGAGCAAAGCTTTTCGCCCTTATGTGCCAACTTTTTGATAAGCACAAAGAGACATCTTAACCACTTGTCAGTCAGCTATCGTAGCAGCAGGGCCAGAAGACAGGCAGGCCAACAAAACAAACAACCAACACTCCTCCATCTAACCTATCTTGGAATAAATGGACAAAAGCAGCAAGGGAGGCAATATCCAGACTACTAAACCTGCTCCACTCGCACCAGCACACCAGCCAATACGGCATCAGGACACCCAAATGATATTGCGCATGTTGAGGCTCGGCCCAGCGAAGTGTAAATAAGCATTTCCACGCTCAGCATTGGGTGTATAACATGGTGTCAGGTAGCTACAATGAATGTAGAGAGGCAGAAGGAGCAATCAGCCAACCTTCGCCTCGCTGAGATGGAGGGCCACCGCCGCACACACAAACAACCAATCACCACGGGACAGTGATTGATGTCTCATCCCGCTTTGAAATCTATCACCCCGACCAAGTGGCTGTCGAGACTCCGCCTGACAGATTGTTAAACATAGCTTAATATGCATCACCCTGGCAAATAGTTCATTAATTCTTTATTATGTGGGCTTGAGTTGTGTAAGCCATTGTCCAAACCTGTGTTTAATACACTGAGTGCTTTGATGTCTAGACTGAGAAATGTGTAATGTGAATTCTCTTACAATAGACACTGTGGGTATGTATGGGTGTGACAAAATCTTAATCATTCAGATAAATTTCATCTTAGTTTCTCAAAAGTGCTAAATCAGAGTGGAAGAACAAGTCACAAAAGCAAGAAGATAGATGATATGTGGTGACATACACCAGGATTTCTGGCCTCAACACTTCATTAGCAAAAATTCCAATGCAACTCTACTTGCGAGCGTGGTGAGGCAACACTGTGGTTTATTCTTAGATCTGTGAAATCACATTGCATCTTGCCAGTGTCATTTATGCTACCTCACCTCACCATTTAAAGTTTACTGAAAGACTGCGAATAATACAGGCAGCCACTGTCTTTTTGCCAGGGTTTTTACAGTCCCCTTGATATTTCTTAGCAGCTTATTTATGCTCAGTTCCAGCAAAGACCTATTTTGTTGCAAATAGCTATCCTTGCATTGAGTTAGTTAACACAATTAGTTAATGTACTTTGGCGTTTTGACAGCAGTTTTTGAAGCTCTTATGGCAGTGACCTTGCAGGCCACATCCTGCACAAACTGGGACTTATGTAAGGTAAAACCTTGCCTAAAAGGTCTGAATGATGAATGCCAATGCAGCATGAGTCGCATTCGTTACAAACACAGGTGAAGCCACCCAAGGGGCAAGCGGCATCACTTAGTTCCTCCACCCACATGGAGCGTTCTGTTTATCATCCACCATCTTGACAAGTTGTTCCTCATCCCCACACTTATATGTCCTCCTCGACCGCTTGTCCCCTCCCTCTCTAGGCTGGGGAAGTCACAGAAAAGGGGGAGGAGAGGTGCCTTCACGGTGAGGGTTATTTTTCTTCCCTGATCCCTGTCTGATAAGAGTGTTTGCTCTTTTGTGTCTGGGGCTACTCTTAATCAAGAGGAGGTGGAACATAGGAAGAATTTGGAGGGGCTGCTGATAAGAAAAGCATCTCTTTAACATTTTTTCTTACATGCAGGGTTACAAACGATAGGCAATTTGGCCGTAGGAGAGGCAGATAAAAAGGCTATAGCGCATTAATGCAGATGTATTCTGCTTTAGCTTGAGCATTGCAGACAATGCTAAAGCTATTCAGTGAAATTATCTTTGCCTGTACTCCAGTTGGTGATGAAATTGATGCTATCCTTTTCTGATATCAGTCTCATCGCCTTTATGAAACTGTAATACATGAACTACATTGTTAATCACGGCACAGTTTTCTTGTTGCTGTACTAGGGATAATTAGGACCCCTCCATCTAGTCATGTAATGGACACATAGTGCAAATCTATATAGTATATATATGCAAGTGAAAAGGGGCAAATTGCAAAGGATGACAATCATCGTTTTTGAGCGCAGTGTCAGCGACAGGCGGGGAGCAGACACTAATTTAGCATTTCAAAGCCTTTCCGCGGTTCACATCCGACTTTATACCTGTAATCGCCTCTCACAAATATATTTTTAGCCCCTTGGATTCTGCTGTCCCCACTGGCTGCTTCCCCGGGGAAATAACCATTCCCGGTGCTGACATCTGCGGTGTGTTCTCTATAGATCAAACAGGCCTGGTCCTGAATTGCCAAGGCCCTGAGGGTCTATGCTGCCAAACACATGAACTGTCTTTGTTAATGCCTGCTGGTCAACCATCAACAACTCCTGAAGGGGTTTTACTTATTCTTCTCAGAGATGCCACATTGGAAAACATCACATACTTGATGAAGATACAAGTTAGAAAGGAAGCTAAGCTCCAGTGAGTACGATCAGGAGTGGCTTGAAGACGCAAGCTCTGCCTGTGCCCGAGATCAAATTTAACTTTCTTCCCTCAGTTTTGAAGCTTTCCGTCTTCTTCCTACCCACTCTCATCCTTTAAAAACCCCAATTAAGAGAAAAGTATTTGTGTGTGGGTTTCTGCTCAGTTCAGACAAAGACCTAATCACAGAGCATCACTGGCATTGTGGAAAAAAACAGCACTTGGCAGGGGGGTAAAGCGTTGGCCTGGATTCTGAGGAAAAGTTTGTTCTACTTTCTCTCCACTTTTCACTGGTCTCACTGAGCTTTCTGTTTGTTGCTCCGAAATCAGAGATCAGCACATTTGTTTAATGTGGAAATTAACTTTCATCCTGTCATGCTAAATTTAACATAGTACAAAGCAACCTTTTTTGGAGGGAGCTGAATGGTGGTGTTACTCATTTTAGGAAACCTTCACAGAGAGAAAACAAAACAAAAAAAAATACATATTATATTCTCTTTTCCAGCAGCCATTTTGAGAGGAAATTTCTGCAACATTGGCCCATCAAGGAAGCTATCTTGAGATGTAGAAATGAGGGTAATATGTAGGCTCTTTCATTCAGAAATCAGAGGCGACCGCTACTCATTCATCCCATTTGGTATACGCTTCTTATTAGCAGCAACTCTGTGGTATTACTGTGATGTTACTGCAAAATACTAAATATTTAATTTATTCATGTATGCAGAAATGTTTGTGATCAATGTATAAGAATAGACACAAACAGAATTTCCTAAATAAGACAAACCAAGAATACTGGACTATTTTTGTACTGTAAGGATAACAATGTGTCACTTTTACTGATTCTGGTGGTGAAATTTTCTTTAGAGCTCAGTATTCATTCAGCCTGATGTTCAACAATTAGGCAGTAAAAAGTAAGGAAACTTTAACTTTCCTTATAAATACGTACAGTACACAGTACATAGTTTAGATGAAGGGTGTTTAAGGCTTCATTGCTTGAGTGAAGAGAAGCCAGCATTAGCACTATGATCATTTAATAGATCTGCACAGCTTTATTCCCCTCAGTCATTCTGATCCCTCAGTAGGCTCACTATCTTTTCCCATGGGCTTAATTATCTGTAAGTGTTCTACTGGAATGGTAGAAAGGGGGCAGTCTTAATGCATTCTGACCATTGTCAGAAGCATCTCATACTGCCAGTGAGACAGACATGAAAGAGCAATGCTTAATCATAGGTGTGCATATTAGTGTTTTCCCTTTTCTTTCCAAGGACATGTAATTAAAACGCAAATTCAACTTGATTTATTGGCCGCTTAAATGTCATTTATAAATACAGTATATTCCAAGACAAGGCAGAAAAAAATTGTGGCTTTCCCTTTCATCAATATTCACAGGCACAAATTGTCAGTGTGGCCTTAATAAATTTTATAACATGCTTTTTTATATTGTCCCACATGACTGCTGTGTAAGATTACAATGAAAGATGAAACAGTGTTTGTATAACAACACCTTTATTATTCATATGTTTCATTCTGAAGTGGCCTCTTCATTAATCTAGGCTAATTATGACTGTAACACTTTGGAGACTGGATGGCGGAAACATGCTTGGAGAGAAAAACGCTCTCGCAAAGACACTCAAAACAACTACTGAGGCTGTGTAATTTACAGCACGCTGCCCTAGATAACAGAGAAGCTTGTTCGTGCTCACACATGGATCTTATATACAACGTTTACTTTGCATCTAGTCGCTTTTTGCTTCATTCTAAATGCAAGTCAGGTAAAAAATATGTATCATTTCATGTCACATCAATGACAAAAATGTAATTAAAAAAAATTTTTTTTTGGACTCTCTCACTCTTTAAGCCACAGTAATTATATCACCAAAATGAGAGCACTGGAGACATGATTAAAACATCGTAACAAGCATCAAGAGGAATTATTTGCTTCATTACACTGTATGCACATCAGGACAATTTGCACATCTGCACATCAGGACGAGTAATAACAATAAGCTAATAAGAAAATCTCCCATCAACATATTAAGTAGGACAAAAAATATGTTTATATAACAATAAATATAGTATAGAAGACATTAAAGCAGCTGTCTTAGTTAGTATGATACTCAGAGGTACCTTGCAGCTGCCAAGGGGTATTTGGAAAGACTGTAGAGTAGCTCAACTAATTTGAAATTATGTGTTGATTGACTTACTGAGTCAGCTGTAACACCTGAGCCGTACATACTGAAAAGTCATTAGCAAGTGAGCTGAGAGAGTAAAAGTAATGGATAAATCTTTGAAATAGAAAACTAAATTTACAGGTTAACAACTGAAATGAGCTAAAAGTGATGGATAAATGATAAAAACAGAAACCTAAAAAATGGTAAACTGTCAAAATAGTTAACTGCAAGTAATGTTACGATTGAAATCCAAAGCTAAAATAACTGGTGAACAGTTGAAATAGTTTTTTATGAGAAGGCTAGCGGAAAAAGTGCGGAAATAGTTCAGTTAAAGCAAAGTGTAGCCTCTGTCCAAGCAGTAGTATAAACACAAACTTTACCAAACCAACCTAAGCACTTAGAGTTCAGTTATATGAAAGCATTACTGTTTTATGTCATTAATTGTGTTAAATAACACCCAGTTGAAAGTCAATTCAAGCAAACACATTTGGAACATGACAGATGGTGTTGATGAAGGAGTATGTGAGTTCATTTCACAGGGCTGTGTTGGACATGTAGACTGCTCTACTGCACAGTGTCTTTGTGTGGTAGCTCACAACACTAAATTCTGAGCGCACTATTTCAGCCATGAGGGCAGAGCAGAACAACACTGACTTAAATGTTTAGATATCTTGCTTTAGGTTAAACACACACCGAAGACTACATTGTCAATATCAGCATTCCTATAATTAGACTAGTGGTAATTGTGCCAGCCGGAGTTCACCTCAGAGACAATATGTACTTCACTAACTTCAGTAAAAATATTAAATTCCCTGTGAGACCTGCTGGCAGACTGCTACCAGCTCTTTGAAAATAAGTTAGAAAATTTAATCAGGTTGTTTGTGATCCAGTTTGCACATTAACTATTGATATCCCAGGCCTTGTGCGATTACATGGCATGGTAATACTAATTACATTATATTATAATGCTAATTACATTCCTAAGGGTCGCATAAAATTGTCGGCTGTCATTTCCATACCAAACTAACATCCAAGGGGCAGGGTGTGTATAATTAGCCTTCAAAATGAGATGTGTGCGCATTGGATTACACTGTACTTATCCTGTCTGTTAGTATGTGCCTCTTTTATCATCTGCATTGATTGCAATAATGCAAGCTGATGACTGTGTGTGCTCCTTAAATAAGCAGATCACCCATACAGAAAGATGCTGTGCTTGTATGTTAATCTATAGTGCATAAACAGGGTATCGTTTGCTTTCATTTCCAGAATGGAGGGACTTATTATTCTGGTTCTGCTGCATGACACTTCTGGGTTGTGTCCCAGAAGAGAACCTTGCTGAAACTGGGTCGAATGTTAAATCGGCTGTTGAATCAAGAACAGAGCAGGAAAGCCTCAAAATGAGGCTTGATGTTCTCAAAAAACGATGTGGTGGTAACAGCATTTTCTTCTCATTTAATGATTTAATGACAGTTTCATCATATGGGCGGATATGACATTCAAAAACAGATTTATTAATGTGTATATAAACATAAAGTACTGCCTGTTAGTAAAATGTTAAATGATCAAATTTTACAGTGCAATGAAATTAATATGCTCTTTGAACGCAGTGTTGTTAAGCTATTTAAACATATTACTACAACAGTGTGCTCTTTCGACATACTGGAATTTCAAGGAACTTATCATGATAATAAATGGCACAGACCCTTCTCCCTTTTTTGTTGAGTGATCTGCATGTTCCCAGGGTTTTCATGCTTTGTGAAATCAGCACGGAATGAACTTGATGATAATATTCAAATATATGTGCACATAATTTTAGAATGCTTGGTGCAAGTCACCTCCAGATGTAACACCTCTGAGGCTCCATCTTGACAGTGTCATGATGTAAATTGGTCCCTGATGCAGTGTCTCTCTTGCCTCCTGGTGCGTGTTATTCTCAGCTCTGATATGGAGCAGAAGTTTGAATCTTTTCACCCAAAAGCTATCAGGGTTTTAAGGTGTGCATTATAAGCATTTTGGGGTCATTCTCAGTTTTCTGTCTCGTTGGTATGAAAACAATCTAGTTTCAACTGTAGATGATAGAGTGACAAGTTACACATCAAACACAGCAGGGAAAGCAGTCATTAGAAAGCAGCTCTGACATGCAGCAGGATGTTCGAATAATGGTACAACAACTTGTGATGAGTGTTACCTCAGGTTACACGCAGTGGTAGTTGAAGCTGATTTCTAAGGTGTTAGGTCGGGGGGTGGGTTGATTTGTCTAGTTACACATTCACGTGTGAATAATGTATTTGAAGATAATAGGAAGTTTACTGATGCAATACTTGCAAATAGCTTGCAAAAAAGAATAAAGGACCTAAGACTCATGCCATGTCTGGTTATAAAATTTCTGCATTATTTTCTCTGGGAACAGAGTAAAGGTATAACCCTTGGGTAGAACAATCTCTGCTATCATGCATCTGAATGATTACAATAGTGTTTTGATTATAGTTTGCCCTCTCCTTGACATGGAGGGATCTTGGTTGAGAATCGAATTGTTTCTTCTGATAGAGGATGAAACATTACACTGGTGTCTTGAAAAGGTGCAAACACTGCACATTGGAAACAGCTTTTTCCAATGGGTTGACAAACTCAATACACTTCAGAGGGTCCTGATAATTAGATGTTACAGCTCAGTGATGCTTCACATTGTTTGGCTCCCTGTGGTATATTCTTATTGTAAAGTTCTTAGGCCTTTACTATTGGCTACCCAAATGGGATGCTGTCGTGGTGTCATGGCAGTTGCATCTTCAGAGTTATACAAAATTTTATTTACCAAGTTGTGATCATTAAACAATGCCACTAATAACAGTTCAAATTAGTTTATAGGTTGGTGTATCTGTGAATGAGCTCAATGTAAACTATGAAAGTACCTGCAAAGAATTCAAAGCAATCCACTGGACAGCCGTCCTAAATAAAAGTGATTAAGTTATTGAAAACAGCTTGTTGGCTTAGCATTGTTGTTTATTGGTGTGTTAATCAGGTATTTAAAAACATCAAGGTCATTGATTTTTTTCAAAGTTACCTCAAATAATTTTTGACCTCTAAGGGGTAGAAGAGCTATATGGGTAACGTTAGTAAAAAAAATAGTATTAGAAGTATTAAACAGATATGAATCAACATTAGCATTAGCTTAAAGTCATGTCAATTATTCATCCTTCCTTTAGCAGTGTTTTGGTTTCCACCAACTTCTGTAGAAAATATTTAGAGCTTTAGCTAGCTGTGGGGTTGATGAGAACCCAGAGACTGAACCAAACAGAAAATTGTGGATTATAAAACCAAAACAATGAGCTACTAGTTGCTAAAGGAAACTATCTATACCAGAAAACCAACAGCAATTTTGCTTGTTGAAACATTTTTTTGTGACTGCTTTTGTGCATGCTGTTATGAGTTTCACAAAAATCTTTTGGGGATGAGGTGGGGCTAATTGGTCAGGAGAAAAAAGTGTTCCAAGATAACATGGATAATATGGGTAATCATGGAAGGTAATAATGATTTTAAAAAGTTCTGTAGAGCTGCAAAGTTGGGTTATCTTTTGCTCATATCTGACTTGATATTATGACTATTCTTTAGAAAAAAAAAGGTTATTATAGCTTTAATTCTTTTAGTTTTTTTTCCCCCAAAATAAATAACTGAGTTGCTTCTTTTAGAAACATACTATCTTGGTGTGGTAAGAAAAACCTTTAGAGTCCTATGATTAAATAGCCCTTGTCTATAGCACACATGCACATATTGACCACTAGGCATCATAAGGGCAAAATGTAATTCCTTTGTCTACATGAGGCTAAACATCCAGATAAGTGTAGGGAAGGTTGATAGTACACTACCACTGGTGATTAATTACATAGCCAGAGATACTGAGCACCGTCCAGAAAAGTCTCTAGAATCACAGTCAGAGACAAATAGTAGAGTCGGGTAATTCCAGGAACTGACACAACAAATGTATTATCCAGCTGTTATCTTACCAGGGAAAACTGTATTTGGAGAACTTGCTCAGTAGATAGACGAAGCACAAATTGCTGAAGTCCACTGCACTAAAGCACAAAACCATACAGTAGAGACTTTATTTGATGAGGTTCTGAGGCAGTACAAGGAGGTTAGTCACACTGATCAGTCTCTCAGGGGACATTCATTTCATAGGATTATAGTATTCAAAATATGACAGGATTACACTTCCTACTTGATTTCTTAGAATTCCTCTCTCTTGAGCAAAACTGCTTGTTAGTAACATTGAAGTCAATGACTTCAGTGTCATAATTGAGCGAATATATTTGATAGAATCCAACAAACCTTATAAAGTTTTGTTGGCATGAATAAAGTATTCATCTGCATTCCAAGTTTAGAAAACAGATTTACTCTCAATATCATCCTCCATGTTGTAGGAGTCTAGAATAACACCAGTATTTTACAAAAGAATTGTAATTAGGCTGTACACCTCCTGACTCAGAGTGCTGATATAATTTAATAATAAGCAAATTCAGCTGAGAAATCCATCTACTTTCTTGTGTTCCATCTACTTTCTTGTGTTGAGTGTTGCATATATTTTGCTCACTCATACTTCAAAGTGGAAAGTTGACTTCCAGAATCACATAAGCAAAATCTGAATTCTCATACAGCGCTGAATGATCGAAAATAAGAGCATGCACTTTTCATATTGTTACTTTTATCAATTTCACTTTGGAGACTGAAGGAATTTTTGACACTTGCTTCCCATAAACAACAGTTGGGGGTAAAAAATAGCATTTTCCCTGTGTATCACAGAGGCTGGTTCTCACATAAAGAAAACACGTCTTCAGTCGTCAAACTCCTTTGTGAGCCTTCCAAAGGGGCTGCAGACAAATATACAGTACTTCACAATAGGAAAAAAGGCTATAGTGGGCTTTCACACAATCCTTCCTTCTGTCTTTCTTTCACTCATAAGCCGAGTCCTAACAGCACAGACTATTTTGTTCACTACAGCTCAGTTTTACCTTCAATTTCTCTGCTCTCTTCCACTTGTGAGGTTTCAAATCGTGGCCAGAGTGAGAGAGGGCATATAGCATGCAACAATGTGCCATCTAGAAATCACCAACAGGCAAACAGACGGATGGCATGCATCATTACTGTGAGTTAATGGAGCGGTAGTTAAGATTCTGCATACATGCAGACTCCTAGACTGCTTGTCCAAATGGTTCTAGGCTTTGTATCCTGCATTGTAAGCACGTGTGTGTGTGTGAGTGTGAAGTCTGTATGTGAATTTCATTTACAAACCAAGGAGGGGAAGTTTATTGTTGAGAGGAATAGTGGAGGGCACAGACTCTTATCACCAGCAAGAAGTCCAAAAACATCAAGAGTTGGATTATCTTGGAAAAGGCCACCAGCTGTTCCTGCTTGTCTTTAACAATGCATCAGCCTGATGGCAATTTCCACTCCATCATGGAGCTCAATTTCCAAAATGTGCTGCCAGACTATTTGATATTTATCGTGGAATTGGCAAGTACTGTTAGCTTCTGTTCTGAAACGTACCAGCAGCCAAGACCCTGCATTACTCATGCACCCACAGTATGGTAGACTTTGGCCTATTAATTTTGTTCGAGGTTATGAGTAATGGCTCTGCCATTCTTTATGTGGCCACGGGGGTATTTACTTTTGATTTCCTAATCATGTAGGAACTCTAAAGTTCAAATAATGTAAGTCTGTGATAACTTTGAATTAGGAGTGATGCTAATATTAGTAGCATTAAGACAAAAACTTCTGTTAATAATGCAATTTTATCCTTAGTACCATTTTGTTTTGAATTCAGCTGGTATAAATTACAAAAACTGATGTGTCAGGAGACAAAAAGGTGGCATTTGTCTTCCCTCAAATCCCAGCCAACAAATTTAGCACATGAGCTATGAATGCAAGTTATGAATCCCCATCCTCATGTGACCTCATATTAGCTGATTTCTGCTGTCTATCACACTTTTCCCTGTTGTCTGCATTAGTCAAGTGAAGAAGGTTGCTCCCTCTCACTCTCACTCTCTCTTGCCATTTAATCAATGCAGACTTACAACCACAGTCTTCCAGTGCTCAGACGACAAATGATTAGCAATCATTTTGTTTAGGCTGCCACCGAGGGAAATCTAACTCTCTGGGTTAATGTCCTATATGACATGGGGTAAGCTGAGGAGGAGGGATCTCCACGCTTATCTGCTGATCAGCACTTTGGGTTATCCCTCTTCAGGCAACTGATATTAAGTAAGATGCTTGCCAAGGTGGGAGGTTCACTGTAATTGTAGCTAAATTATTTTGAGAGGAAAGTTACTCTATTCTCTGATGCATATCAATGAGCAGACTGAGAGCTTGACCCAATCAATCAGTGAAGAAAGCCAAATCACTCAGGTTTGTGTTGTCAGGGTTTTGGCCATCTTCAACATGCTTCAAGCCCCATTTCTTGGGAAGAAAAAACAGAAAATGCACTGCAGGTGTCATGTCAGTCCAATATAATAAGTTTTGATAAGGTTTTAATATTTAACTATTCAACTGAAAGTATTGAATTAACCAGTGCTCATTAGGCTTACTCAAAATCACAGAAAAATACTGTAGTGAAAGTCAATATGAAATGATTTTCAAGGTCAAGGTTTTAGATTGATAGCCATGATTTAGTCCCATGAGATGCTGTAATTGGTGTTAAATTGGTCTACAATAAGTAGAGAGGCAACAGTCATCTTCTTGGGCAATCAAATAGGTCATTTCAGATGCTGGCTACACTTTTGTATTGTAGCATACTGCTCTAAATTTAACCCTAGACTTTTTCTGTATCTCTTTAAATAGCCCAGTTTGGTTTGTTAACAAAAACAAACAAGGATATTTGTAATCTAAGCAGGCAGCTTGAAGGTCCTAGAAAATGAAATGCTTTAAAATACATTTAGCACAAATTCTGATAAAAATAACCAAATAAATTCTACTGTTTTTGTGTTTTAATTTCTATGACACAAACATCGCCAACCACAAAATTATTTATGCTTTGTTTTTCTGTTTTGCTGCCATTTTACCATATGCTGACCCTGCTCTAATTTAATGTACAAGCAGTGTATGAGACAAGAAGGGAAAAAGTCAATAATTATAATGGAAAGCCCCTGAGAAATGTTGGAGACCATTAATAATGTGTATAATTTCCCCACTGGCCACTGTATTGCATGATGTTTGACAGATTATTTTCCTACGTTGAATGAAATGAAACAGACCCACATACAGCATGAACAAAAATGTTTTTTTTACAGATGGGAGGAAGTAATACCTTGCCACTGTACCCCACGTAACTACTGAGTTGTTGCAGAATGACAAGTTTGCTGACGCTAAATGACAGCTTCACAGTACTTTAATTCAGAAAGAACTATTTCTACAACATCTGGCTCACTGCTGCATATAGACCTGGTTACAGTCCAAGATAGATGAACTCAATTAAAGACAATATGTTGTCAGTTTCCAGCAGACAGTGCCTTTTCACAATAACTCTGAATACTGTATGTAACAATAATATGCTTTTCTAGTAAACAACACCCCGAAAAGGGACAAGAGAAGCAAAGAAAAGACGAACTTTGCAAAGGTTAGCTTTCCCACACTATCTTAAAGCCCTGAACAGTGAACACACCCACTTCTACAGTTTCTACATAACACAAGAAATACTGTAAAAAGCAGGTATGTCAGCAAGAAAAGGACCAACTCCATAGAGTCCAGGTGGGAGCAACGGAGAGGAGGGGGCAGATGCTAAGAAAAGAGATGGTGGTGGAAACTGTTAATGAATGGCTATTGGAAACTCTGGGCGGACGCTGTGTTGAAATGCTTACTCGTCCGTGATTAATGACTACTAGGCTGCCGTAATAGGTACCACTGGGACCTCAGACACTGGCACCTTTTTATAGAATAGCCCCAAAAGAAAAAAAGATGAAGTCCCCATTACAGTGCTTCTTCAAGTAAAAAAAAGAAAAGGTTTCAATGTGGCCCAGGGAGCTACAGTCATATCATAATGTAGCTTTTCTCCACACAGCAAAAGTGTTTTGTCAAATCAACTGAAAAAATTAATCACTTGAAACACCTGATTTTTTTTTTTCTTTTCCCATCGCTCAGCAAATCTGGGTTGCTGCAAGTGTGGACAGTTGCATTTTTTTTTGGGGGGGGTGTTGTGATGAAAGATAAGAATTAAAAAGTTCTTTAAAAATTAAGAACTGAGAACTGATCCTGAGCAGAATAAAGTCTATATGCTAATATTTTGAGACAGGACGTCTGGACAAATTTAATGCTCTGTATAAAGGCACATCCACCCTATTTACTAACTTTAAGACTAAAAAAAGATAAAGATTTTAAGAAGATCTGTAACATATTCTGTCTTCCAACTCTATAGCTGATAAAAGCATTGGATGTGGCTGCAGGAAGCCAGAGTGACACTAAATCTCAGTGAAGGTAAGTATTAATATTAACTTGGTGTGTGTCTTGCATACAACTTAACCCTTTACAGGTCTAACAAACCCTAAAAGGGCCCTCCTTGAATTGCTCATGAACATGGAAATCACACACTAAGTCTGAAACTAACACTTGTATGTGTATGACCGCAATGCATGCAGTGGCCAATAAATTATTCATATCTCTTTTGTTCTACACATTACCTAATCCTCAGAGTAAGGAACATAGTGCATCTCGGGTTTCTGTTACAATCCATTTGACTTTAAAACAACTTTGACTGTGTATGTGTGTGTGTGTGTGTACAGTATGTGTGTAGCTCCTTACACTGCTTGGGCCAGAGAGTAACATTATATTGTGGCTCCTTAATCCAAATAAACATTCATCTTTGCACTCCAAAAGCACGTTTGCGAAATACATAAATTCACAAAATTAATCTTATTGTGTTCCACATGCAGTCAGGCACAGCAATTCAGAAATGAATTAATCACTTCAACACAATTGCCTTGTTTGCATTTTTCAAGGTTATTTTGAGCTGATTACATGTAAGCAAGGTTGGTTAAGGAGACAATATTTGTTATTAGTAACAAATAAACAAGCTGTTTTGTTGGTTTTGTTTTGTTGTGCTTGAACTGGGGCATTTTAAGTCACATTTTTAAGTTTGTAACACAGTCAGTAAAGATTCCAATTTGTTTTCAGTTTGTCTCATCTCCATGGTACTGCAGGTGATTGATTTGCAAATGTTGTTGTGTATCTGTCTGCATGATGAATAACCTTTGAAATAAAATTTACTTTGAACAAAACTGCAGTCTTATCAGTTAAATTCATTTTAGCAGCTAAGGCAGCATAGTAATCTGGGACATTCTGACTGAATAGTCTAAAAAGTTTGCGAAAAGAACACAAATGATAAAACATATTGATATTGTATAACTGTGCAGTGATTTCTTACTAAGATACACTGTGATTAATTAATTTACTTCACCATAAAAACTGAAAACAGTCAAAATGTTGTTGTTCTCTGCTTTTGTTCGCGCATTTCTGGACTTCCTTGCACTTTACTGCCACCATCTGTTAATCAGTAGAACAACATGAAACCGTCAGCAAGAGACGTTCATACATAATACAAGCAAAACAGGCACCCGCTTGTTCTCCACAATCAGTAGTCAGCAACTCCACACCCTTCCTTTATATCACAAGATGTAACTAACATTTCAACTCAAGTCTAGTTTGGTCGTGACTGTTGTCTCTGTTGGTTAGATTCACACTGTACTCACTGAGGTAATCACTGGCATCTAGCTGTTACATGAAGCACAAGCTGAACACAGTCACAGTACACAACTACAGTATGGTAGGAATAACATTGCTTGTTATTTAAAGTTTGCATCACCAACCATTTCCTCATATTGATTGTTTAATTCATGTAATCTGCAATACTTATGATCAGTGTGTTAAGTGATTCACAGATTGGACTAGACTGAAATGTAAAGATCAGTCTGTGAATGTTTGCCCTTTGAGGCGCAACATTTTCTGTCAAATGTGACAACACAACATTATCTGGACATAATCAGAGTCACCGAGCTACATCCTCTCTTTCCCAGTTTACTCTATATGACATAATCCCTTTTTATTCTCTTTCAACACAGAAAGCCAACCTGCTCACAAGCTTCTTTGAAAAAGTCTCTTTTCATGGACCCCCGTACAGGAGAGCATAAAAAGATCTGGCTCTGAGATTAATTGAAGAGGGACCTTTACAAGAAATGAGAGAGGGACAGTGTGATTGTCCCAAACCTTAGCCAGATAATAGTGTCTTGGCTGCAGGGATCCCTCTGGAGGTGTCTCTAAGCCTCAAACAATGGAAGAAAAATAACCTTGCTGTAGCTCATGCTGACACTGGGCCCACCCAGCACAGATTGGTACCATTGTGCCACACAGGCAATCTTAATTAGTTTTAACGTCACTATCCTGCCAATTGTATTGATCTACGTCTGGGGTTTATCTCTAAGTTTGAGGTTTTCTGACCATGACCAATCAGTGGTTTTTGGGATTTCTACCTTACTTATAAATGGGATAGACTGCATGTATCCCATCTATGTCTCTGATTCAAACCAGTCTCAACAGTGCTCTTTAGAAATGTCCCAAAGTAGTCATATTAAATCTTAATGAGTTCAAAGACATGGACTTAGCTGACAATATTTAATATTCAAAACCTGCTTGTGAACGGTAGGGACATTAAATTGAATTTGAACTTGCTTGGCCTTCCTCCTTCAACTTTAATAACCATCAGATTACAAAATTCCTACTCCTATTTTGTGTTCATTTCAACAACTTCTCAAACAGTGCCCACAGTCTGAGATTTCAAGGTGGTTGTGAAAGGAATCAAGGCTGTAAGTCAAGCTGCCATATGCCGCCACACCTACGTTATTCCATCTTCACCAGCCCTACTGGCTTCACCGAAGCCATCTCTCACTACTCTAAGGTCCTGTCATACATTCTTTATGATGGCCCGATAACCAGGCACGGGATTGGTCAGGAATTCAGCTTGGAGGGGAAGGGGGAGACAAATGCAATGCTGTCTATATATCATGGGAGACAGGGACAGATTTGATGATCGAGGCCTGACTGAGACAGGTTTAAGCAGCAGCATCAGCAACCTGTTTGTGTCTGCTGTGATCCTGACGGATAAGCAATCTGCCTGCAACATCACCTCAACCCTGACAGAATGTGATTCAGCCTCAACTAGACATGAAAAGATGGCTCTCTCAGAGTGGATTGGGAACAAGCAGAAATCAATTCAAAAGACACTGCTAAAGGAAACTCTATTTGCTGAAAATATATCTCTTAAAAATCTGTAAATTTATCTTTTTGTCTGCATGTGTGCACAAGCCAGGGGGTGTTTCCATATTTACATAAGAGAATTCATATTTTCTTTGCACCATATATCATGTCATTCATACAATAGACTATTCTTATGGTTTGCAAACAGTGTTTCATAAGTGCAGCACAACATCAGTCATCAGGGCAGAGAGAAGGCGTCAGCAAAGGTCCCTGTGGACCATGAGTGTATGCCTTATGAACCCTCTGTCACACCCACACGAGTTAACCCGACGTACTATCTCTTCTTTTTAGCAAACGAAAGAAGGCATCCGTAGCAGCTGCAGCCTGGCTAATGGCAGCTGTATGCTAATGTCCTCTTCTGAGTCAGCAAACGCAGCCAAGTTCATGGCTGGCCGCCACAGCTTGCTATCTCCTCTGTGAGTCGTCGCCTCCAACAAGTCGAGGAAGAATCATCATGGAGGAAGAGGTGGATTTCGCTTTGTTTGAAAGAATTTTTGCACACGCTTGCAAGACGGTAAAGGTACAACTAGGCATACAAATTCCAAGCAATTTCCTTAATCCATAATCTTTTATTTTGACACGTAAAGTGTAATAACAGCATTTTTGAAACTACTTATGTGGCCCATGATCACCATGAATTTGGTATTTTCTGTCATTTAAAATTGCAAAGCTCTGACTCTGTTTTGTCAAAAAAGGGCTGTAGCTTTAAATAATGGCTGTCAAGTAAATATAAAATAGGTCCAATCATATTTACAGGGATGAGCATACCTTGGCTACATGAGTGTAGATACATGATTTATTTACTGTTCAATGTATCAAGCTCAGCTTCAGCTGCTCAGGTTGGACTGGTATGCACACACAATCAATTTTACCAACCCAGGGAATCCTTAAATATTTCATCCCTACCAGTAAATTGGATTTACACTAATAAGAAGTGAACACACTTGTGTTCATGGCTTTAGTTTTGCTGTTGCTGGAAAGTAAAATTTGTTCCCATTTGTTTATTTGTTTTCCTTGAAAAATACGGTTAGCATCAGCACAAGCCTCTGGCTAGTTAGCTAAAGTTGACAGATTACAACTTAGAGGAATTTTTAGTGTTACTCTATGTTGCATGAGTTAACGATATGTACCAACTGGTTACTCAGTCAGGGGAGTTAACCAGCTGTCAGGACTGCCACAGTGAGCACTGTTATGCATGATTATTTTTCAACCAAGGTGAATGGAGAAGGGGTGCTCCTTTATTCCTGTGTGTGACCACTGCAGGTGGTCAGCGCACTCACCTCTAACACCATCTCAATAAACGCACAAAGGCACCAGCTAGTGAGAACTACACCAAAACCACAATCCACCACAACAGTTTACATGTTACAAGAACATCAGGATTATCATGCAGGAACCTCCCTGAAACCAAGACATATTGTTCCCTTTACATCAGCTCTCTGACAAATTCACTAACTGATGCATTTCTGGTTCAAACACTGACAGCTGTTGTGATAATAAATTAAACATTTTTCATGGCTAAGACCTAATTGCACACATTATGTGGTGAGTTAAAATATTATACAGCAGAGGAAGAGATGGAGTGGCTCTCATCTCAGGATGAAATACTGTACCTGCTGTACTTCATGATCAAGGGTCTCATTCTCTATAACTCACTCATTTGCTCACCCACTTACTTCTTTCTCTAAATGTGTCTGTCTCTGAGAACCTTAATGCTTACACACACACACACACACACACACACAGCTGCTATATTTCTCTCTCGTGTTCCTCATCATATATCATATATCATATAGTTTATACAAATTCATGAAAACATGGAGAAACAACTTAGGCACGGTAATATCATTAATCAACAGTGCACAGACATAATTTATCTGGTCCCTTGCACGGTCTGTGTGCTACATGCATCTACATGTACACACACATGCACACTGTGATATGTAAATGCAGACAGATGCTCTTGCATAACATTTGCAAGTCATTCCTTAAAATTAATAACTACCTGAAAATGGAGCTCTCCTGTGAAGCAGGTGCACTCCTGACTCCTGTCAGTGCATGCCTCGTATAGTTTTGTGGTAGCATGTTAAGGGAGGGAAAAGTTGCTCTTAATGGCCTCCAGAAGTCACCCAAATAGTGAATGAGGAAATGACAGATCTTTTTTTGACCGGTTTCTATTAAAAACACAAGTGCCTGCCGGCTCCCTGGCATTTCTCCGCAGGCTCCGAGCCGTCAGGGAACCCGACCCTTGAGCTCCATTCCTGTGCTTGACAAGGAGATGACACTGTGTCAGTCAAGAGATGGTGCAGAGATTTTCTCTAAAGCAGTCACGGCACAGTGGTGCAATCCACAAGATGGCACAGTGATTCTTCACTATCTCAGGTAGCCTGAATGTGACACAGTAATTGCACTTTGTAGATGTGTTTGGCCTGTTAAGGGGGGTTTACTTTGAGGAAGGCTCCCAGTGAACCCTTCAAAATGGCTATGGCTGATATGGTTTAACAGACATTTAGCACAGAATCAAATGATCTATCACTATGATGCTTTCTTCCTCCATTCCAAATAGACTTGACAGTAGATTGATGTCAGCTAATGTCTTGATTCTACATAAGATTACCCTGATGCCAGAATACATCTCAAATCTGTGTGGGCTCTTGCCATTGTCACACTTTGTTGTCAAAGTATCTTAACACCCGAATGCAGTGCAGGGATGATGCGTCTTTAAACAAAAGATTTACTCTGCCTTGTTTTGATGTGTGAATAAACCGATTAGTTCAGCAGAGATAATGTCATTGTTATCGATCTCCTTCATGTTTATGCTAATTACAAATCCATAAATCTTTACAAACGGATTTAGCGAGTGATGGAATTAATCGTAAGCTATTCCGCTGGCTTTTTCCCTTCATTCCTCCTGATGTCTTATGGATTTAATGTTGTTAATGATGGATTTGGTTGGCGGAGTTTGCAGAAGAGAAATGCAGAGGAGAACTTTTTTTTTTGTGGAACCAAGTTGAATGTATCCATTTTTCATTATCGCTGACACCCTGCAGTTGTTTTTGCATGTAAAAGGGGAGCATTATTCAATCATGAAGCAGCTAAATATAAACAGATTAAATTTTGAATGTTTGTCAAAGCAGTTCTCAGAGGGAACTGTCACTGTAACCCAGTTTTAAATGTCTCTATTGTGCAATCATTTCATATCATTACACAATAGGACTGTGATAAAAAGGGTCACGGACTCTTCACTAAATCCCTTTATTTTTATTTTGAGATAATCTCTGCTTGACAGTCGAGTTTTTAATATTATTCTAACTCTTTCACACATAATCAGCATATTAACAGGTCATTTAACCTTCAGTAGCATTAAAAGAGTCATTTTTAAGAACAATTAATGAAGTCAACTGGGTGAGGTAATGTAGCGGTTTTACTTGTTTCAGTACATTTAGAGAAACCACTTGTTTCCAGTTCATTTGCAAATGGTAATTTTGCATTTTATTTTGTTTTTTTCATTTGAAAGCTTATAGTGCTCACTAACAAATTAATAGACAGAACGGCTTTCACGTGTCATCAAACCTGTCTGTAGTTGATATTATCATCCACTATTATCTTACCATAGATTCACTGGTATTAGTGTGAATGTCATTTATTAAGTAAATAAGAAATTTCAATACATACATATAAAATGTCATACTCAAATTTAAGGGACACTTCTCTGTAAGGATTGTTTATGATATGTATAATGTGATAAAATGACTACCAGCCTATATATTGTCGTTCAACTTTTCTTGACTCAAGAATATCTTTATATTGTTGGGCCTAACAAATAAAGTAAGTCAGGCTTTAGTTCTTCCATATCTCAATCTTTCATTCATCATCCTAAGAGAAACCTGCATCAGCTATGTGGACACTGATTAACTGTGTCTAAGTTTTAGAGTTTTCTCCAGTAACTAAAATACAAGCAGTGGTGTGTATTTATATTGACCATCAGTTGAAAAACCCTTCAGGCGTATTTCACATGCAAAAGAGGAAATAAAAGATGAAGACTACTGCATGGTTTTCCTTAAAGCAGAAGGCCATTGAGTTTGCCATGGTCAGATCAAACTCCCAGAGGCTGCACACCTAACCAATGGGGGAAGAAATAGCCGCTGTTCATTTGAGAATGACAAATATTACACCTTTCTGTTGCCTCAGTAATGGATTTTTCCTTGTAGCTCTGACAACTCGCCAGTGACCTTGACATTGAGCAACTACCCCTGGGGGTCAATTTCTCCATCCTTCTTTCTGAGCTATTGCTATATCAAGTAAATGGTAAAAGTAAGGTTTGTTTTGACTGGTTTGCAGTGTGACTTGATTGATGATGAGCATAGGTGAGGGAGTAAAGAGTCTATATAATGGACTGGAGGAGCTGCAAATTATTCACTCTTGGATTTGGCCTTTGGATTTATTAGTGACACTGCTTAATGGTGAAGAGTTGACACAAAGCTTAAACTAAAGGCAAGCACAAAAGGTGTGAGCACGCAAGGTCTCTTAGTATTACTACTTACTGCCTACTGTGAGTGCAGAAAGACACATTTGTGGCTCCTGTTCATCATCATATTTAGTAGTTTCGACAGATCACTGATGATATCAGTATTATTACTTATTACTCTTAAATATGCTTAATTTCAGAATAAAAGTTCCTGTCCTTGGCCCAAATAAAGGCTTTGCTTCGCAGTTGGTCCAATGTGTTTTTCTAAAGTGGTGACCAAATACATGGGGTGCAGAAAATGAATATCATAACCTGACACAAACCATGGTTACATGGAGGATTACCAGAATCACATTGATTTAAAGTTTGAATAATTCACATAGTTGCTTGTTTATTAACGATTCTCTGTTAGCTAATCATATAAGCAGTCCCTGGGATTATAACTAATCAGCTAGTGCTAACAGCAACACGTTGAGCAAAAATCTATTTTTGCTTAAATAGACTGTGGTTTACAGCAACAACTGCCCTCCAATCTCCATTTAATCCACTCACTCTTGTGCTAAAACCCAAATGGGATTGCATTTATCTAGCATCATAGTGGGCTCATCTCAGCCTAACAATAGGGGGGAGGACAAACAGGCTGATGACCTGACATGTACGAGTGCAGATTGTGAAAGACAAATGAGATTGGGGTGGAGGGTGGATGATGGCCGCGCTCAGGCAACAAGGCATTTGAAGGGTTAAAGGCACAGCCATTAAGGGGAGATATTGGGTGAGCTGCAAAAGCAAAAAAGGGGAAAGTGGTCATTCTGACTTTTGCTCATATCAACACAATCCATTTTAGAAAAATATAATTAAAAAGCAAAAATAGTCATTTTTTTTCGTATTGCTCTAACCTCTTTTTGGTTGTTGGAACATGCTATTAAAACCATGCTGAGCAGCGTGTATGATTGTAATCCAGAGCCTCCAGTGCTCATACTGAGTAATATTGGCTTAACAATTAGTCATGTCAAACAATTATCCACGTACGTCACTGTTTCACAAATTTTGCTTTCGGGGAGCAATCCATTATTGAATTAGTTCCATTTCAGCATGCTTAATTCTCCATTTCTACAGCAGTGAACATGACAGTCAGACAGAATAATACCCAAATGTCCTCCTATCCCCTGGCAACAAGCACATTCTGTGCCTGACGATACATAGACAGTAACAAGTGCATGTCTGCCTATTATGACAATGCAAGTTTTACAAGACTCCACAAATGTGTCACTCATTAGCAGGGCAGCTGGAAATAATGCCCAACTTTACGTATGGCATCAGCACAACTGCCTGCTCCTCTAGAGAAAACTGAAACTGGACAGGGAGCTGAGTATTTCACAATGCATGCAATTTTCACACTCTTGTTAAAATCTGTCACGGGCAGGATTACAATTACATATATCGATTATAAAGTATTTTTTTTAATGGCAGAACAAAGTAAAACTATTTCACAGTTCAAACACAACAGTAAGCAATCAAACCATTTTAGACAGAATGTCACTTCTATATATTTATCTACCATGTGTGCAAATGTAACAAAGATGGTAGGTATATAGAGACGCCCTCTCTTAAATCATTTGTCCTTGTCAACAGGCTCGTTGAAAGTCACACACTATACAGATATGTCCTGTACAGTGTGAGATGGTGTAGATAGACTATCGATATTTTCACTGGTCAAGTAAAGCTGCCATGAACACAGCACAACTGCAATTTCAGCAGATACTGCATCACAATTTAATTAAGAGGACATTACGGTCAAAGCATGTTCTCTTACACATGTCAACATATTGATTTGGCATCAAGGGGGGAAACACTGTAATGCCTCACCATATACCAGTCACACCCTGTGTTAATAAGGTGCAAGATATTTAACATGCTGCACTTGGCTTTTCCATTAGTGTCCCATATATTGTCCTTGCTAAATGGTAGAGTAAGACAAGCATTGGCTCAGAATGGAATAGCAATAAACTTTCCATTACATTGTTCCTCATAAATCCTCTTGTTTTAGTGTGCAAAAAGCAGATGTGTGCACTACAATCAATAGTATAACAAAATGACTCCAACTGATATATATACATGTGGCCTTTCAGGCTCGTTTTTACGTCACAATAAAACCAGACTATTTGCCTAAATTAATCTTGTACCTCTATTACGTATGCTGAAAGGATTTCTGGGGTTTTGAATTAAATATCATAAAAGATATTCAATGCTTTAACCAGTTTTTTGTCTTTTTTTGCTCTGATAACCTCATATATAGCACCTGATCAACTATGTGTAAATTATTATGGCCTCTTTTCACCTCTCAGGCCACTGGGAAGTACAGTAAGCCACCTGTGAAGAGTAATTTGTCTTTATCATCAGCCTTCTGTAACAGACAAACTGGATGCATTCATGTGGAGCCTGGCACAGGGAAAACCCCAACAGCCAAGTATTATCATGCATTAAGATGGATTGTCAAATGACAGCAGAAACAAAAAGCAACATCTATCTCTTTATGAATAACCTTGCTGTTTCAAATTGGTGTGAGCTCTGGAGACAGTTTGGATGTATTTGTGTGTATGTGTCTCTACACACACACAAACACACGCACAAATCTGTCTGTAGCCATAAGCGTGTTCCTGCCCATCTCTTAGTTCTTCATAACAAGAGCCGTTGTCTTGACAAGAAAGTAGTAACAACATGATCCATTCAAAGATCCATTCATCTTTACGACAGTCATTATTAACCAAGAGTCCACAGGCTTTGATTTGAGACTGCCACTGATTAAAATATTATGTACTTTGAATGGGACTTTCTCTAAGACAAGGCTGCTTTTTGCATTGAAGGTGGGTCATCACTGGAATCCAATCTACAAAAGCAATCTACAAAGATTTTAAAGCCACCTTTCATGTCTACAGAGGTGGTGTTATGCTCAAAAGCTGTATTTTCGAAGGAGGGTCACTTTAAGATAAGGCTCATGCATTGTAACCGTAGTGTATCCTCTAACAGACCACATAGCCTTAAAGAGGAAAATTCAAATGGTTGCACCCCTTAACAGACATACCACAAGACTGTGACAGTGGGACATAGAAAGACTGGACATCACTCTAGTACTGTTCCACAATGGGAACAGAAAAACAAAGTGACAGGTGAACCATGCCTGAATACCCTCATGTATTACCACAAGCAGGCCAACCTAAAACTCTCACCTCTGACCGCCTCTGAAATGGAAAAAGCTCTGGGGAAACTAACCATGCATCTATTTGCATCGTTAGTACATGTATAGGATGCAGGTACCCATGGAGGTATCTACTAAGGTCTTATCCTAACCTGCACCACTTTGTACACAACCTCTGGGCCTCTTTTAAAATGAGGGGAGATGCAAAGCTCATGGCCCTGAACACACAAGCCCTTTCCTGAGTGAAAACAGTGACTGCCAGCTCAATTTCAAGAAGAGTTGTGAAGGTAGCCCAAAGAAAGTTGTTGAGGGAAGACAACCACAACTGTACCAAACTCTGGGAAGAATTATCTGGCAAAGAAACCAAAACTTATCCTGAAAATATGCAGCATCTGAATTCTGTAAGAACCAGGAGTACAATTCAAAAACATCTTACAAGTAAACAAGGTGGCCATGTGTAGACCAAGATGCTGCCAAGCAGATATCTACTACAAACTATCCAGTAAAGATGACTATCAAGGCAGCCATATATCTAATGGAGTGTGCCCTTATGGCACCTGGAGGATGCAGGCCAGCTGGCTCATAGGCATGTGAAATGTGATGACATAGCCAATGAGCGAGTCTCTGTTAGTTTCAGTGACTGGGCAGGTGGCAGGCCCTTATCGAAACAAACATCTGACAGGGATTGTGCATTGAAGATAGCATAACAAAGAATGAACAGGGCTCTCAGTATGAATGGGCTCATCAAGAAACTCTTTTTTGATTTGTGGCTTGGAAGTGTAGTGCCCTGCAGTCCAGTCAGAACTCAAATGTTAAGCAGAGTTCTGAGTTGAGACTGGGCAAATAACTCACCTCTGTAAGATGAAAATATCTTTGAACACACAGCTAATCTAATTGTACATGCTATGTTGCTCTTTAGTTAATGAAAGAAAGTTGATGCCAAGTGAGAGTATTATGTCATTTATAAAATAAGTTGCTGAAAGGCTTGGTAAGACAATAGTTTAAAAAGTATATGTAATTTTCAGTGCACTGCACCACAGGGGAAGGAAAAGTCTTTGGAGGCAAAAATGTCCAAAAAACTATGAGTTTCTGCTTTTCAAACAACAGCCACAACAGCCACAACAGCTTCATTCATAGTCATTCACAATCAATTTTCATCCTCCATTTCCTTTCACCTTATAACAAATCATCATGCCTCAGTACTGAATAGATCCACACATTCAGCTGATTCATCTGTCCTCCACTGCATTCATTCATAATGTTATTAAGGGACAACAGTACAAAGGAACTGATTGTGTGTTGCGCAACAGACAATGTTTTGGATCCTTGTTTGCTAGTCTAGTGATGGAAGGTATGGGGGGGGTGTATTGAGTGGAGCCAATCCCCTGTGTTTCCCGAGTGGATCATGGGCTAAGCGCTTAATTACTCTGAGGGACAGTTCAGTGGCATTATGAGCTGTGTAAACACACACACAAACAAGAAATCAGGACTCCCTGAGCAAAGAGGATGAAGGTGCATCCTGAACATTCATTCCTGAACACAGTGTGTAAACAATTTAGATAATACATATTTGACAGCATGCCTAAAATTTTGAGTTGCACCAGCTTCTGTTGTCAGATTTCAACTGTTGTATTAGAATAAAGGAAATAAATAGTAGCATTTGTGGGCAGTATATCTGAGAAAGCACTGGAAAATAACAAATTATCAAGTTACATATTAGTAAGGAGATGAAATGGATGAAGGATTCTTGAACATACAAAAAAGGGTCAATGCTTTCCACAGCCAGAAATTATAAAAAAAACTCAGTGAACAAGGTGTGCACAAAATTGTGTTCTGCTGGTTTGACATCCTTGTTAATCTTCCTGTTCAAAGTGTGCATACATGTACGATTGTACAGATGCTTAGAATGAGTTTATGTGTGCAAAAGCAAATGAGCTGAGTAGACAAAAACATGGAAAACTAGTGCAGTTAATCCTTTTTTTTTTTTTTTTTTTTTTTTATTTTTCCAACAAATTTGGTGGGGCCATTTCAATTGTAGTGACCATGAGACTAAGGAAGACTTCTTTGAAAGATTTATTTTTGTTATAGTTTTATTAATGAATAGATTGGTATATTCAACCTTAAGTTTTGGCTTTTGGAGGATTTCTAGGGAGGCAAAAAGAACCAAAGCCTATGGAGGCATCCATCCACACTGCAGCCACACGTATATTACTGGCCAAACAAACAAAAGGTGCTTCAACAGAATCAATCATCTACTATGTGGAACACGGTACTAAAGTAACACCTCAAATCTTTGCAAACTACAGATCTACAACATATGATTTTCACCAAAGCAGACATGAATGCCTTGCACTGTTCAAGGTCACAACATGTGAGCTTAGATCCTCGGGGGATTTCAAACTGGTGCTTTCCAGCTACCTCACTGGGGGTTCATTTCCAACCAATACATGAGGCCACATTGATGGCCTTCACTCGTCAGTGCCCTCAGAAATCTGCTGCTACTAAGCTGCATGGAGCAGCAATGGTAAAATCAATAACATGTATTTAAACCTCAAGAGAGTCGGGGATGGTGCTACATGTTTACTACACTTCAATGAAAACAAAATCCATCATGTAATGTTTGAGCTGCTGTCGCTCTGTATTCATTTGTTATTTTGTTAGTAAGCTGTTCTTTCTTAAGTAAAATTTAGAGATAGTCATAATTACATAGAAATGTAAATTGTAATATATGTTTACGTTTGACTTCCATGCATACGGTATAGGTAATTTTGTTAACGCAAGGATTCAAGTATTGCCAAATATCACTTTACAGTTTTACAGTGTTACTTTTTCTTTCAGTCCAGTAATTGATAGAGAATAAGTCATGATGTCACATGTAGTTATTGATCCAGTTTGAGTGAACTTTGGACACAATCTGAAATGAAACCATGGAAAATGTAGCAAAATCTGATGTGCATAAACTGATGTTTAAAAAAGTGGGACTTGATGCAAAAGGATCACAAGAACTGTCAGACTTAAGCCAATTAGACCTCAGGATAATGAGACCTGAACCAAAGTGTGGTCAACCCAAATAGACCATAACAAGAACAGAACACCAACGCTGGCAGCAACACCCTTGCACCATTAATTATGAGTTGCAGTCAAAATAGTAACACTACATGTCATTTTTCTCAGAACTTCACAGCTCATTCGCCATTGTGCTTTCAAACATACTTTGTCTCTTAAGTTTCTCAACCCCACCTGGTGAAAGTATAATTACAGTGTAATTCTAACCCAGCCCAACTCAAGACCCCAGATTAGGTCTTGGCTACAACAAACCAAGTAGATCAGTGAAGACCTCAAGCCTGAATTGCTGAACCCTCACAGTCTTTAACTAATGGCACTTGTGTGCAAGATGAGTGCAAGATGGTGTAAGGGTCTGAAACGGTAATGGGAAGAATGCAACAACACTTTGTGACATCAAATGTTACCAGGGGCAAAGGAATTTCAGTGGCCTGTAAAGTCAGACTGCTTTCATGCTCACTTTTAGAGACTGCAGTTTCTTGTTTTCTGTCTGTTCAAACAAGCACACCAAACTGATTGGATGAAATGAAAATATTTTTGTAAACTGTCATCATGCCATGCCAACACAAACAACCATACACAGCACTGGCATGCTATTCACAAGTCAGTTTCTCTTTGCTAACTCTTTCAATGGATTTTTACGACTTACTGAGAATGTGCATGAAAGGCTCAAAAAGTCTTCCTAAAGAGACTTCACACACTTGCAGATTCCAGAGTTGGACAGCCCTGAGCCCTTGTGGAGATATCAGAAATGAGCATCAAAGTGCCGCTGTCTGTGAGGGCGGACATTGGGATTAGACCCATCACTCACGCTTATTCATACCTGCGGGCCATTTAAAGGATTTGGTCCAACTACCTTACACACCTTTGCACAGTGGGACGTAAGGCGCATGTGGTAGTTTTAGGAACATTCTTTGAAAAATATCTCAAGACCAAATTCCATTTATATTCCAGAAAAAAAGAAACAAATGACAAAATACTTAAACAATTAACTGCTCCATGCAAATGGTGTGCATATTACCCCTTACTGCACAATGAAAGGAATTGACATTGAGATTTTGCCTGTCAGCAGGATGCTGGAGTGACCCAGTGTGAGGTAATGTACGATACTCATATTGATGCGACATGTACCACTATTCTGGCTGTGTCCCATTTTAACATTGCACTGATGCAGAATGGTGATGTTCCTTTTTTCTCAAAGTTTGTGAGTGAGCACTTTGGATGTGTGTATGTCTGTGTGTGTGTGTGTGTGTGTGTGTGTATGCAAAGCCCTGCTCTACTCTGAAACATATTTCCAGATCCCGGTGCTTGAGCTGTGGGGGAAGAAGAGAGGGGAGATTGAAATGTAAGGAGCTGCCGTGGTGGCGCCACAGTGATCTGAGGGGTGCCATGGAGACGCCTGTCATGGGGGGAGAGTCCTGTGATGTTGACGTGTCTCTGTCTGCAAAGGCTGACAATCTGCTAAAGTCAAACTCCTCAGATAAGTGCTCTCTGACTGTGTGTGTGTGCGTATATGTGCGTGAATCTATGAATATGAGTGTGTTTGTATATGAGTTTTGCTCACTGCGTAGGCGTGTGCCTGCTCTTTGTAGGTGTCTCCTTTGATTTGAATATATCCAAAGAAGGTGCTGCCTGCAGCACAGTGACAGGTTCAAAGGCAAATCGACCCAATTAGGACCAGAAAATGGTATTCTCATTTAGAATCCATGAGTACAAGTAGATGCAGCCAAAGAATTATAATACAAAAGCACATTATTCTCGTACTGCTTGACTGACAAAAGACAAGAAGGCTTGTATAATTTAACTTCATTGACTGTGAGAGAAGTCTCAAGCTGGTTCGCCAAAGGATCTGAATTGAACTTCAGTTTGTCAGTATCCGTGGTCAGAATATGCTCCGGACGATTTCAAAACTATCCAATGCTAAATTTTAAGAGAGTACTGAGAGCAAAGACAGTTTTAATCTTTTTTTTTTTTTTTTAAACTGAATCAAACAAACTCATCCTGAATTGATTTACTATGCTTAAGAATCCTGTGCAAACTGAATTTCATTCATGTCCTCACACACGTGGCATTAGTACAAATGTCAATTTACTCTAATTTTCCAGACTGTTTGCTTTGACATTTTAATTAATTTCACAGTTTTTCTGACCAGTGCACCTGCAGTTTGGGTACAGATGAGCTGGCCTCACTGAAGCTCTGCTAGTGTTTCATGTTGCTTTGAAAAGTCACAGTGGGAGGTCTGAATGTTCAAACTATTCTATGAATGACTAATACCACCACTTGGTAGTCAACATAATATGAGCAACTACTGAAATGTTTATTTTTCAAGGAGTGTGTGTTTTTTCTTTAACCCTTCTTAAATGTGTCCATCCCAACCACTATGTCTTTGTATTTGTAACAGAACCCTGCGTTTTCAGTTACGATGCGGTGCGGCACTAGCTGTTCCTGAGTGTTCTCTGAACTCTTGATTTGTGGTTTGATGTACTGCTTCCTAACTCCCGGCCAATCTCACCCATATTGCTAAATCAATATGTCCACTGACGAATGTTCACTCTGACAGATGGTGGGTGACAAAAATCAACTCAAACATTTGCTGGCTGTCCATTTAACAATCCATTTGTATATAGAGGATGGGGTGATGGTGCCCAGGCTTGGGGACACTATCCCTATTTCAATTACAGAGAACTCTCCCAAGGATGAGGTTGAAATAGAGTTCACATCAAGAGATACATAGGCTTCACTTGCATGTATTAGAAATTATGGGAACTGATTTTAATGGATTCATTTGCTGTGGGTTGTGCTTGTATTGGATTCATTAATCTGTGTAAGGAATTATAACATGCTTATATATTATTTCAAGTCATTTAAATGTTAATATTCATATTAACAAGAACTAATTAATCCAAGTTAATTTAGTTAGTTTTAAATGACAGCAATTCTTTGAGAGTTAACCTATTCAAAACTCCTCATATGTGATATTCAAGTGTTATGGGTACAAAAAGAACAAACTGTGAGTGCGAATGTGTGAGAGTCAGCAGAGGGAGAGAAGTTATTAGTGAGAAACTGTGTTATTTTTAAATTTCTGACTCATCCTCATTTACTTGTACCTCTCTGCCAGCATGATAGTTGTTCTGTATGACAAGAAGCTAAACATTTTAACATTTTTAGGAAGAGCAGTATACCTCTACAAACTTGTTTTGTCTGACACTGCAGTATATTAGGGCAACGCACGTCATTGTCCCTGTAGTTGCTAAAAATTGCAAAAGCTACTAATGGCATATTTATGAATGTATGAGTGCTGTGGTGATGGTAGCACAAGAGAGTTTTTGACAGTGAAATTTGACTGCACGTATCGTGCTTGTGTCAGACATGTTCCCACACTTCCATCTGGCAATGATATAACAAGATATAAAAAAAGAGGGTAATAGCTGAAAGTGCCTCTCTCGCTGTCTCTCTCAGTGACAGAAGAAGTGGCCTTCATACATGACAATATCATCATCTAAGTCTTGAGGGAAACCTATTGAGGCTGGCTCTTTAGGGGGTCTCAATGAGGGCTGGGCAGCTCCTTAGCCAACAGAAGGAATTAGACACAATAAGTGAGCAGACAAATCTGCCATGAGGAGGCATGGCTGGCAAAGGCAGCCAAATTCTCCAGTGGAGCATGAGCAATTCTCTACATAAGCACATCTCTGTGTCCAGAGGGGCCCCAAACCCAAGCCCAATGTCCTCATAGCTAAAGCAGCCAGCAGCAGTAAGCCCAAAAATTAGGCTGAAGAAGACGATAGAAATGGAGAAAAATGGTGAGGAAAAAAAATCTTGTAAAGAAGTCAGTTGGGAAATAAATGCAGTCTTTATTTTTAGGTCCATATATCAAACATTTGTTTCTAGGCTGATAGGTGTAGCCCTACTTCTGTAAGCACTTACTGTTAAAATTTGCTGAGGCTATTTTATCTCCATGGGAAACATTATGTTGAAAAAGGATAACACAGTCTCATAAAATCCATTAAATGAGCACACAGTCAGTGGCAGTCAGTGGTCATTTGGTATTTACAAAGCTCTTGTGAGGCATCATTTGTAACTTTAGTTAGCATTCTGAAATAACATAAGAAGAATGATAATTAGGTGGTGCTCACTATATAACTGTGTATTAAATCTATAATAACTGTTATGTTTAATTATTGGTCCAAAAACACAACATTGTTATTACCGCTGTATTTTATAATATAATCAAATATTAACTACTAACTCATTATTTGTTAATGATGACTACATTTACAAAGCATGGTATCAGAGCATATTTGCATTTTATAAAATCTGGACTCAATATAGACAGTTGACAAAGGATGAATTTAAAAACAAGGCTGAGTCTCCAGCCATGCTAGCAGCTCTGTGAGGCTGTGAGCTAAATGCTGACATAGGTTGTGAACATTGCTTACACAGACAATGCAAATGTTTAGCAGGTATAATATTTACTGTGTGAGCCATCTTAATTTAGTGTGTTAGCATGCTAACATTTGCTTAGTTTTTAAATTGAAATGAAGCTCAAGCTATTTAAATTCATCCCGCAAGGGACATGAATGTCTGAACCCAGGTTCATGGCATTCCATACAATAGTCATGGATCAACAGAGTCATTAGAATCCATTGAAACCAAGTTGATGTTGATGTTGAGATATTTCATTGGATAAAGGAAAACTTTAACCTGTGTGGGCTGCTAAATGAAAAGTCAGAGGATCACCAAAGCATAAGTATTAATTTTGAATAAGTATACCTATAACAAATATAATGGTTGTCAAGATATTTCACTAAATGAATGAAAAAAATTGCAAGTCAACCCATCTAATAGTTGCCAAGATATTTCAGTCTGGACCAAAGTAGTGGACTGACCGACTGACCAACATTGCCATCCCTAGAGCCACATTAATCATGTGGCAAGTAAAACAATGTTAGGTGATGTTGTCTTTTTATAGACTGAGTAAGGGGATGTGACTCATTAACAAATATGGTCCACCCCCACAACCACAGTCAGATCAAGCACCATTTACCAACTGATGGAGATTCATTCACATGAATGAATCTCCACGCAGCAGTGTGAGTCACATTTTGTGGTTCATATTTGTCCTGTTTCTTTAGATTAATACAGAAGCTGGTTAAGGCATCTGACACACGTCATCTGTAGACATGTTTATTAGCTGTTTTTATGCTGCACCCCTCAAAACTGAGGTATTTCAGCCATAAATAAACTCTAAAAAGGATTCATGGGTGCATGTCAGCATGTCAAAATACACTCACACAATGATATCAATGCTAAGTGCATGTTGGAGGGCAATGTGAAAGAGAGCAGTCCTGAACTACTCCCTGTCACACTCTCATCTGCATCTGTCACAATGTGCGTTTACAGGCCCCCCGGTCATGTCATACAGACGTGTGAAAATAGTTGTTGAGAGAAAAGTGGAGTGGGAGAAGGAGGGAACAGGGGCTGGGAGTGAGAAATCAAGCAATGATGAAATGAAAGGAAGTGGGATAAACAAGGAAGCAAAATAAAGAGAGCAGAAAAGTGAAAGCAGGGTACGAGGGTGGAGAGAAAATGTGAAGCAAGTAAAGAAAATTACGAAGTCAACTTGACAAGGAGCCTTGATAGCTGTGCCAGAAAGCTTCCAATTTAAAACATCTGAACTTCCCATCGTAAATTTAATTTAGACAGCTAGAAAAAAAGGACCTCTCATTTTGTTTTACAATAACTCACTTCTACTGAAGCATGTTAAATCTTTAATAAATTTCCAGAACTTGTACATAATGTTTTTGAAATTTGGCTTTCTAGCTTGAGAAAAGGTCTGTCACAAGATAAGAAATGAAATAAAAGGCGCTCATGGAAGCTCAATGTCAAAGACTATATTCATCGATATTGACAAGCTACATCATCTATGAATGTCATTTGAAAAGAATGAGAACATCCTTCGCCTAAAAAGACCAAGAAGAAATAAAAACCTACATCAGATACACTTAACTAGTGGGTCAAATCATAGAGCAGCAAAAACCCTGACGTCATATTGACACACCAATTAGAAGAGTCATGTAACACCCCCGGTAATATCACCAGACGTAATTGCAGAGCTAAAATAGAATGATGGCTGGATCAATACAGAAAACCTTAGAGGGAGTGTGTGTGTGTGTGTATGTGTGTGTGTGTGTGAAAGCAAGGCCGCGCTTCATTGTGTAGAAGTCGATCTGTGGAAAGAAAAAAGGTGGGAGAGAGTGGTGGGAGGAGGGTTCCCAAAGGATACCACCATTTCATAGCACAGTGCCCGGTGGTACCTCCTGGGCTGGAACTAATTGGTGCGAGATTAACTTTCCAGTGGGATATAATGACCTCGAGCGCTCCCACACATCTTTGGATCAGTGACATCGGAAGGGGCCGGTTTCCGTGCCACGCGCCGAAAGTGATTATTTCGTCCTGGACTGTCTGGCTACCACTTTAGCCCGATGGGACAAAAATAGCATGCTTCTGAAAACGCTGCCAGGCCATGATATCTGTTTATGAGAAGGTGGAATGTCGACGCGCTGCTGTGTGTGTTGCACCTGCTGCTGCTGCATGGTGGTTAAATCGATATCAAATAGGATCGCAGGAAGAAAGAGGCAGTCAGTTTAGAAGAAGCTGCTCACTCATAAACATTTTAGCATAATGAGAACCATGAATTATGTTTTCACTGAGTTTTTTTTTTATGTCATCCTGAGCTGCATAGGAGAATGAACAGAATAAATGTGTATGGTCTCCAGTTTGTGGGAAGTAGGCAAATGGCATCTCCCTGCAGAGCAAAAGCGAGGACAAATTGTTGTTCTTTCATAGCTGCGTATACACTTTGTGATTGTGCTTACGCTGCATTGTTTTAGGCTTACATTAGTCCTCAAACAGCTGCTTGTTTTTCCTCGCGCCCACTCCCACTTTCACCACTGGGTTTTGACAACGTGAGGGCAGCATCGGTCAATTTCGATGTTGAACTAGTGGTTGGTATCGGACAAGCTTGTTGTTGACGTGTTGATCTCCGCCACCATTGATCCAGCCTCTGTTTGATTATCGGATGACAGCTTGTTTTGGCAGGATTAGGACTCTGGCCTACAACTTCACCCAGCTCCACTGCTATTTGTCCTTTGCAGAGTCAGTGTTGATTCACAGTCGCACTGAAGTGTTCACCTTGATGAGAAAATCAACACTATTGTTGTTAAAGTTGCTTTCTTGAATGCTGTTCTAAAACTTTATTCAGGAATGAATAACCTACCTATCAAGGCTGCACTGATTGTTAAGCATAAATTTTCACACACACACACACACACACACACACACACACACACACAACACACAAGCAATCAATTTAAATCATGAAAAGTTACGTTGATTTTCATTTGTCATATACTATTATACTTTTTCTCCCTGCCCTGACGTTGCTCTTCTTCCATTACTTTCTAGTGCATGTGCAATGAAAACACACTTGCATACAAAAACATGTATAATTGCTGTCCCTCTTCTGCCATTGTCATTTTTTTTCACACTATCACTACTCCTCTTCTGCATGTTCCCCAGAGGCGAACAATTGTCAGTTTTACCCAAGATGCTCGTGTGCATAATAGGCCTTTTGATGGAATCCATAGTGGCTTAAAAAAAAAAAAGAAAAAAGAAAGAGATCATTCATCCGGGGAAAGGAGCCATCTTCTGCTAACGGTTTGAATTTAAGTTAGATGTCCCAGTTATCACAGCAGACTTGACAAGGTGCAGCTACCACAACTCATTTCACCTGTCAACAACGGGTGTATTGACACATGGAGGGGAGACAGTGTTTTCACGGGTGAGTGGCACACAGTAGTGGAAACCATTTTGCAAGGTAACCAGACTATTTGTGGGTCATATCCCCTTTTCAGGATGTGTAGCGTTTCATAACGCTCCACCAGCTCCTCACTATCAGTGAAATTGTTGTGTTTGACTTCCAGCATGACATCCTATCTTTATTTTGGTAAAACCACCTTGTTGAGGCCTCATTGAAAACACTAAACCTGCAGTCAACTCAGGGCAGTGTTATCAATGAACAGACAGATGGTGATGCTGTTCAGAATGATGCAGAATGAGTTGGAAAGATTCCACTGACTCCTATATCAGATCATGAATAATTGCAGGAACTACTTTTCATGTGTGATCACATACATACACTCAAGAAAAACACTTTCATATTACATTAATGTGTAGTTCCACTTTCTTAATAATCTTAATGCATCAATCTGATTGTAAACCTGAAATGATTTTTTTGGTAATGCAGAATAAAATAGTTCTCTGTACATTCACAAGAACTCAGCAGGGTTGCAATTATGCAAGTAGAAACTGGTCATCTTCTCACTTGCATAATGTTTTTACTGGACCTTGAATGGGTGTCTTGTTGCTTAAAGATCAATGTAATTTTTTTTCCCCCTCTGCAGGAGGTAGACACATACACAATTTTTTTTCTTAGTGCAACTTAAATAAAGGGAGTATACTTTAAGAAAGCAACCAAGAGGCTGGTAATGGTGATGAATATGAGCTGAATATGAATAACAATGCTAGAGACAGTGATGGTGCTTTAGCCCTGGTTTGGTCAACCAATGCCTGAGAAATATCTCTGGCTCTTTTTGGTTTGCTACATTTTTATTTCTCCTCACCTGCTACTTGTTTACAATGATATCAATGAGCGCCAAGAAGCATGGAGCAGCAGACTGGACTGTTGATTCTCACTGGGATTAGCAGGACAGTATGCCCAATATTACTGGGACGCATCACATTTAGTGATTAAACTATTTCCATGATGCAATTTTTCTGTTATTTTTTATGAGGAACACTGAATAACTATTTATATACTATACTATTTTTTGTGCATTAATGAGTATTATGTACCCACCTGGCCATTTCCCTCACTGAAAATATTTCTAGTTACGTTGTAAGAGCCACATTTAATTGCACTGGTTGCACTGGGCAAAAGGGCCTAATTAAGAGGTGATCTAGATTATATTTAATGTATTCTGCATAATTCTAAACAAATAGAGCAGAGATAAATTTCTGGTGTTAGTGAGAAATGTTAAAGGAGTTCAACTGGGTGGGTGTGAAATAATAATCAACAACAACAAATAATCCCACTGTGCTAGCAAAATTGTGTTTTTAGGTCTTTGTGGCTATAAAACCCTTTGCATGTTGTATGTACAAATACTATCATATAGAGCAAACAATGAGACAGCAAGTAATGTACAGTTGCTGCTGTGGAGCTAACATGCATACAGATTGGTCCAATACCAATACCAGCTCCAGGCAGTGATACTCACAACTCTCAAGCTAATATCACACCAACAACATATCTTGGCAAACTAGAAAGTAAGCCAAATGTCTGTAGGCAAATAATTCAATAATACCAGACACACAAATGTACCAGTACATGCTTGCTAACTAACCAGCTGGGATTCGCTATCACAAACATTAGCAAATGGGACAAAACAATCCTGACCTATTGGTTTTGTATAATATAGCAAAACTAATGTTACCCACCTGTCAAGCAGAAACACACAACCTCTGCATATAATCGACCTCCTTTCAGCCTTTTAGCTGTCGGAGGTCTCTCCACTGATGGAAAGCCTCACTGATGTTAACACAGCTCTTCGCTCTTGCCTGATCATAGCTCTTCTATTTCTATTTCTGACATTCTCTTTCAGAACAGCAGCCTCTCTACCATATGAATAAGTCTAATCTTTTCTCTGTTATACCAAAGTAAAACTTGATAAATGGGCCAGCCACTGACCACAGCCCTACTGCATATATCTCCTCCAAGCTTGAAAAAGGCCATACCATAACCAACTTTGTGGAACAATTATTCTATTTCACCCTGGATTCAACTTGTATTGGGGCTCAGTGGGCTGCACACATATTTATTTATATACATTATTAATGAGTTTGAGGTGCAGAGGAAAGATTTTCATTTCGTGTGCTCAAAAGCCGACTTTCATAACTTGAAACAGACAGTAACCCCACTTTTTCTCTGTTTACAAACCTATCTGATCTACCACATTGCCCTAAAATATTTGAAGACACTATGCAGGAACAAACTTAGCTTTTATTTGAAAAAAGCAAATATGAATGGGATTATGAGAACTAGAACTGTAGAATATCTCATGATAATAGTAAAGAAAGGGAAGGATATGTTTTACTGGAAAAAAGGGCATGGAATCAAAACACACTGTTTCCCCAAGAACCCCTGGTCATTAATTTGTTCTGGATCTTGATCAACATTCTGCCCTTTTCAGCCCCTCCTTGCCTGATTTAGTTAGGAGACACAGAGTCTAAATGAGGAGAACTTGGAATGAGGCTGCAGGCACACGCAGATGAATCTTTTAAGATATCCATCCCGAGGTGGTATAAAAATCAGTTATGTAATGGACATGCATTTAGCAGAAGGCTGATGCATGACGTCAACAGGAGCAATGACACAACAATGATGTCTTTAAAAAAAGTGGAAGACGAGATCTGTGTGTCTGTCTGTGTGTGGTGTGTGTGTGAGAGAGAGAGAGAGATAGAGAGAGACTGCTTGGACACACACCATGGGAGAGCAAAATATAAGCCCACAGACTTGTGAATAATTCACAAGCTTACCAGGCTGTACTTGTTAGGCCTTGTTTTGATAATACCTCTCCAAACCACAGTGAGGGAAGTAAGGTGTGTGGAGAGTGGAGGGTCAGACACAACACTTCTACACCATCCTGTTTTACTGATTCAGCAAAGTATGATTAATGTTCTTTTTATGGATATTTTTTTCCAAATTTGATTTCTGTGTGATTTGTCTAAAAGAAAAAAAACAAATCAACAAACAACAACAACAAAAAACCCAGTACTGACTGACATCAGACCACGGGGGCTAAGGTGCACCACTGCTGCTGACTTTATGACTTTGTAATTAGATCAGGTTACTTTTGAACGACAGCCCCATCGGTGGCTTTATGTCAAAGGAAAATGTAACAAACATGTAGAGACTTTTGAGCTGATGGTAGATGGTAGCTAAAGTAGTTTTCCCCCCTTTTTGCCCTGTTCTTTTCCCACTTGGGCCATCTCACAGATCCAGAGTGTAGCGTACTTGACTGAGAGATTAGCTAGATGAACACAGGAAGCTAGAGAGGTACATGATCTTAGAGAATCATTCAAAAGGATGGATGAGAGAAAGATTTATAAAGAAACCTTAAATACAATGCATCTTGTTGCATGTTGTTGTATTAAATACATAATGTAGCCAGGAAAAGCAGTTTTTCTTTTGTATTTTATCTAAGTAGTGTTCAATACATACATATACAGTACACTAACACCCTCAAGGAATGATGAAAACAACCTCTAACCCTGACACAAAAAGTGTTTGCGCAAATAATAAATTATGACGTCCTGTGCAAAATAATTTCCCTGACACCCACTGTGTAATAAATTGCTACCACAACACAGGTAGATTTATGGGGGTGCAAAATGTACAGTGTTAACCGTTGGGAACTTAAGGTCAAAAGGAGCCAGTAAAAGAGGTCACATTGCTACAATAAAACTACTCCAATTTCACATCCAAAGACAGTTAGACAGCTTGAACGCTGACCCTGGGATCAGAGAGGCCCAACAAGCTGGGATTTGATTACCACCATATAACATTTATCACACAAGCATCAATTCTTCCAAATTGACTGACAGATCTTTCTATAAACTGTGTTAGTTTTACAGTATGTCATGTCTCAAATTACATCACAAAGCTTACATAGTTGTAAATGCTTAACTGAGTTGTGGCGACAGCAGTCATATGAAATGGTCTTCGCTAAATCAAACATATGTACAGCTGTGTTTGAATACAGTACTCAATAAATGAGCAAGAACTGTATCATCACTTGAGGCCACTGGACCACAGATTCTTCTTCAGCTGGATTTCATCAAGTGTATGACATGTGGTCACCTCTAGCAATGCCTGAATATTTGGCATCATGTTGGAGCTGGTTCCACATAATAAAAATACCTTGTGTCTGAGTTTACTGGAACGCATCTCCAAGGGTGAAGGCTGGTACTGACACTCCCTTCTCCCTCATTATGCTAAAACGCTGGAACAAAGTCATAAGTTTTGAGCCTGAACACCAAATATCAATTACATAAAATGTTGTAGTTGTGGATGGAGCCAACCAAATTGATACCTTGCACTATATATCTCATGCACCTATCACTGCATCACACCTCCTCTTGAAGCTTTATGCCATGTGCATGGTACATACATATGTGGGAGATAAGAACAGGAGAATACAAAAATATCTTATTGCTGCATGTGACAAACACCCTCATATGTAGCTTGCAATATTCAGAAACTTTGAACAGTTAAATAGAGACCCTAGCTCTAACCCTAGCCCCTGATCCTAACCCTAACTGAATGCTTAGGCCAAGACCTCATATAGTAGCTCACTGTAATTGGCGTGTGAGGGTGTGTACAAGGCTGATTGACAGGCGAATTCTAAGGTGCTTTGGAGAAAATAGTTATATAAATGTATTCCATTGTCCATGCTGATGGTCACAGGTAATGTTAGGCAATGTGATTTCTTATTTAGCCTGATTAGCAGCCAATTTTTAATTAGTAACTGTCTAAAATGAATAATTAACATGAACTATCATGAAGTATAACTGATTCATTTTTGTTGTTTGACTAATCGATTCATTTACTAATAATTTCTGCACCAGTGTGTTTGCATTTATACGTATGCCTGCTAGATACTCTAGAGGAGCAAAGCTAAAGTAGAGGGAGAGTGTGCAGGCTCCCATCTAACTTTATGCTGGCAGGGAGCTTCTGTTAAAAATAGCCACAAGCTGAACACACAAGTTTCCTCCTGCTTACCTCACACCAAAAGCACACCATAGCACACACCACAGAAATACATAGAGTATCTTTGTGCAGACACTCAACCTGTACTGGTAGGGGTGCAGCATCGCTATCTGTGTTTGCCTTTGTGGTGTGGCACACCTGCTGTGTCTTACTCGATTCTGACACTTGTGCTGCCTGGTCTGGCACAGAAATCCACGTGCTGCAAGAGGAAAGAATATAAGATTACCCCCCTAGGCCACCAAGGGATTCTGACTAGTCATGGAATAGCCACATCTTTCTGCTCACTTTGCTGCATTTAATGTCGAAACGTCAAACAGAATGATTAAAAAAAAAAAAAAAAATTAAAAAAAGGAAGAAACACAGAAAAGAAAATCCAACAAACAGACAGTTCATCTCTATCCAGGGTGCCATTCAAAGCAAAGGGAGCTGATGGCTGTTAGCTTGTGTGCATACTTGGGAGAACTTTGGCAGCAAAAGACAAATGGATGAGATGAAGAGGCCAAGTTGTGAGGGCTGCAAAGCAAGGAGGGAAACCAATTTGAGGTGCCAATCTGCTAGTTTAAGAACAGAAGCAGAAATCACCATTGTGCTGCAAAGTTTGAGTCAAATTAGTCTGACAATGTGTCTAGAATTCATTTTACTTCTCCTACAGTGATGACATCCCATAATGCAAGAGATATTTATGTCTTTGAGCCACTCAGAAGACACTTCCTCAACCTCCCACATACAGTACATTCTTGATGTTTTCAGTTTATTGAGCACCAACTATCGCCACAATGACTTCTTATACAGCACTATTTACCACAGACTGGTATCTAAGAAGTCTTTGAACTCTTTGAATGTAAAAAGACAGTAATGTGGACAGTGTCTATGATGCAACCACAATGACTGCTGTAGTTGGTTAGTCATCATAAATCAGTACTATAGTCTACATAGAAGAGAAGGACAAAGTATGGCTTTGTGATCCTTCCTTGTTCAGTGAAGAGGGAAATTTGTTCTAAACCGACTGTAACTGTAGATTAGATGTGGCTCAGAATGCTGTAGCCTCATATTAGCTTCTCCTGAACTAATTATTTTTTTCATGGAAGAAGGGCCCTTATATTATCACACAAGGAAGAGATCTCTTCACTCCCCGGACGGGCATGAGCAGGAATGATTACACCAACCAATGGTGTACATACTGTATGGACATGTGAATATTGCATTGAGATAAATGTGAAAAAATCTAAACCTGTCCTTTGGGCAAACTGCCACAGCTATGGGGAAATCAACACCCATCATTTGAATCAGCTACTGCAGGTGAAAAACAGTAGGAAGGGTTTCCTCATGATTTTCTCCTGATTGCATCAAGTCCACAAGGACAAAATGAGCAGCTGGTCAAACTGCCAGAAATTGTGTGGGGTATTTTCAGGCACATAGTTCCAAGTCTACTTTTTACGATTGTGTAACCACAGACTCTTTTTTGGAGTATCTTGGCAAACTAAACATAGACAGAAGGGCCCCAAGGACACATCTTAATCATCACTTATCATTCAAGTATTTTGACTGCAAATATAAACAATGGATCATAGAGTAGGCATCTTTTATAAGAATATTAAGCAAAAATGATTAATGTCACATGACCCACAAACTCAAGTGTGCTTAAATGACAATTTAAACTAATAGTTGTATGTCAATAATGCTAGATTTATGAACACTGGCAGAGCCTTGCAGATAAAGACACAGTTTTGCACTGCAGGCATAAAGACTATGAATCTACCGCCATACTAGTTGCTCTGTGAGGCGGTACTTAGGCACAGTGGTGCTTTGAATTGAAAATATTTCACTCAAATCCCAGGATATAAACTTGGTGGTGGCACCAGAGGAAAAATCTAGAGATTTAACAAAACCATTAGAATTTATTCTCTGGGAACCATTAATGTCCGTATTTCCTACCAATCCATTCTAGTCAATGTCAAGCTATTGATTAAATTAAATCTTTGATCTGCTGGTGGCACTAGATGAAAAGTCAAAGGATCATCAAAGGCAATAAGATTTATCCTCTTAAGGACCTTGAATATCTGTAGCAAATGTCATGACAATCCATTCAAGATATTTCACACCAAACCACAAACGTCAACCTCATTGTGGCACTAGCTGTTAAGGTCAAGGAATCACCAAAGTCAGTAGGATTCATCCTCTGGGGACCATAAATGTCTGCCCAAAACATGGCAATCTGGAAAAAATGGATTGACCAAACAACTGACCAAACCACAGACTGACATTGCCATCCCTAGATCTATGCGGCTAGCATGACTAAAAATCTCTCCCAACAATGATCCCAATTTAAGAACACAATGTTTCTCAATCACATTTACACTTTTCTCTGTTTTGTCCCTGTTTGAATGTTGCTAGTAATGAAGGTTGTAAAGTAATAATTTCCTTTTTAATGTTGACAGTAAACTATTTTGTGTTTAAAGCAGTAAAATCATTTTCATCAAACTCGAAAATAAAAGCACATTTCTTCAAAGATACTGATATGAATTACATTCGAACTCAAGATGTACAAGTGAAGCAACAAACTACAGCTATTAAAGTTTCATAATGTAACAAAAATAAACATCAAGTGAATGAGGGAAGCAGAATAAGAGGAGGAGACAAACAGATGGAGAGAGCAAAAGAAAAGCTTAAGATACAAAAAGTAACAAAAAGTTTAGACATGGGTTAAGAAGTGGCACAAGAAGTAACAGCACAGCAAATAACCAGCAGCACAACCCACGCAGTCTAAACTGTCATCACCTCGTCAGATGGCTATTAAGCAGATACCCATGTGATGCTCTCAGACACAGAAAATAACAACTGTTTACCTAAGCTTTCAGCACATGAGAAGGAAAACTGATTTATTCTGATATGAACCAACAGCGGATATACCTCTTGAAAAAACTGCAACTATGGACAGCACAAGAAAACACAGAGTACGTTATTTGAACAATCAGCCTATTAATGTAACCAAATCTCACCAGCGAGGGCACAGCTCAAAAATTTGGAGACAAATATGCAAGTGACATGAACGTTTGTTGAAAGATGCTCTGTTCTGCATACTGTATATACAATTTGTGTTTTGTAGTCTCCCTGAAAATCACAGGCGTGTGCACCTTAGCAGTAGAAAGAGCCACTTATCCTCCAGCTTCTACTTATTAAGGCAGTGGATGTTCACCAATTTGTCTGACTATGGTGAAGTCTTGTTTTCCCTATTGCCCAGTCTTCTCCGACTCTTCCCCATGTAACTTGATACTGAGCTGGAATGGTTTTTTAGATGGACAGAGTAAGTGCACTGCACTAGGTTGGTTTAAGAATCTGGAGTATATGTCTCTGTGTGTGAATGAGAGAGAGAGATTGGAGAGGAGATACTGCCATGTTTTACCGCCATGCTGTTCTTAGCTCTCTTTCCAAGACCCGCCTCCTCCGCCTTCTTTCCTCCTCTAACTCAGACACACACACACACACACACACACACACACACACAGACCATACATCAAACCATGCATTTATGCCAAGCAATTGAATTCTTATTGGCTATAAATCCAGGCAGTGACAAATGAGGCCCCTGTCTGCGTCTTTGCCTTATAAACTGACATGCATCTCTCATGACTGATACCTTTAATTAGCACAGCAGTCTGAGAGATCCATGGCTCTCTGTCTTTCACCTCTAGAGCCAAGACACACTTTACTGAGTGGAGTCGCAGATAAGAACCGTTCTGTTGCCAAGTTAACTGTAGCCGAAGGGGACTTTAAGACCCTCTTTTAAAGGCAAATTATGAAAAGTGCAAGGTCTAGCTAACTTAAAAATAGAACACATGAGGTGAACATATTATTTGAGAATTTAAACATATTTGTATGCAGTCCCTATTGGTTATATCTATTATATTTCAATTATTTTTAACAGTTGTATCACACACAAGGTTACTGGATCTATGTATTTGTGGCATTAGTTCTGCCTGGCTGACACTTTCACTAACAAAAGTAGAGCTGAAACAACCAATTAGCGGATCAACAGAAAATTAACTTGCAGCTGTTCTGGTAATCAATTAATCATTTTAGTCATTTATTCTGGGCAAAATGGCAATCATTCCCTAGCTGCAGTCACTCAAATGTGAGGATTTGCTGCTTGTCTTTTTTAGATACATTCTTTTGGGTTTCAGACTTTTGGTCAGGCTAACATGCATTTGAAGACAATACCTTAGGCATTTTTCACTGGCAGACTAATTAATATTAATATAAAATTCCATTTTGATAGCACAGCAGGAAAAGCACAATGTAAAATATTTAAATTAATAATGGCTTAATTCAATTTAGCTATGCCAGTGATAGATAGAATCCTCATGCTGTGCATATTGTTTTACTGTCATGGCTTTCTGGAAAACTTGAACAGAATGTAGCCATTGTTAATGTTATTAGTGACACCAACTACTTTTCCTACAATGATGAGTCAAATGTCTACATTGAAAGAGACCTACGAATAGCAGTCATTTGGGATCTTTAATGGTATAGGCCTTTTAGGAGCCATTATTTGTATGGGCTTTTATTCTTTAGCGTGATTTGGAAAGACTACAGAACAGGACTCTTGGGTGTCTTTAAAGAGGTTCTGAAGAACCATTTAGATGCTCAGGGAGGGGACACATCATGCTGAGCTCTTTCTAGCATCCAGAAAGAGCTAGAAATTGGTGTCATCAATGGTGAAAATACCCTAAAAAGTAGTTTGAGAAACTCCAAAACCCAGCAGACAAGCCCTCTAAATAGGAGGCAGAGCTGGACGATTTGGAGGATTTTCAATCCATCACCATGGTTCAGGACACTGGAGTGGTCAGTAAGCTCCCCAAGGCAGTGGACTTGGGTGAGATTCTCCCTGAACTCCTGAAGGTACTGGATGCCTTTAAGCTGTTATGCTTGAGACACCTCTTTGGTGCTGCATGTAGTTCAAGAACAGTGCCATTGCACTGGCAAACAGAAGCCCCTTTGACTTTATCTGAGCTTCAGCTCATATGCACCAGAGCAGTGTGCTGTGTAAATGTACATGTAAATCTGTGCCTCCAAAACTGAGGCCATGAGTTGATTTCTCAATCCAGATGACGAGAGCAGCTTCAAGTGGATGAGTTTAGGTATCTTGGGGTCTTGCTCAGTGGTGGTGAAAGGGATTGTGAGCTTGGATGCCTGTTGGGGTATTGCCTGCATTGCCCTCAGTGCAGGCTTTGTATCAGAGTGTAGTGGGAAAGAGATAGCTGAGCTATAAAGCAAAGCTCTTGATTTACCCGTAGGATTTCACACCTATGGTTAAAAGCTTTGGGCAGTGACTGAAAGATTTAGATCTTGGATACAAGCAGTTGAGATGAGGTTTCTCCATAGGGGAACTGGTCTCACCTTACATATTCAATTCAATTCAATTCAATTCAATTCAATTCAGTTTTATCTATATAGCGCCATATCACAACAAAAGTTGTCTTAAGGCACTTTTCATATAGAGCATGTCTAGACCATACTCTTTAAAATAGGTATTTACAGAGAGAGACCCAACAAATCCCACCATGAGCAAGCACTAGGCGACAGTGGCAAGGAAAAACTTCCTTTTAAGAGGCAGAAACCTTGAGCAGAACCGGACTCAGGGTGGGCGGCTATCTGCCTCCACTGGTAATGTGTGTAATATTCAAGCAAGATGCTAAAGGCTTTTTAGGGGGCCATGCTATTGAGGCATCATTCCTTAACACTTAACACTGAGAAGATGAGAAGGTTCTGGCACTGCATAAGGATTCCTTTTTGTGCCCTTTGCAGTTTGGAGTTGATCCAGATGTGACCTTGTGGGAGGTGACCCTGAGGTAGACCTATGACAGCTGGAGAGTGCTACCAGGGAAAAAGACATATGGGCTGCTCTGTTTGTTCTGTTGCCATTGACATTTTGAGCAGGAGAAGATGAAAATATCCTCCTGTGCTTGTTTTTAATAGACCAATACAATTATTACTTCTTTTATGTGATGTAACAGGTATTTACTGGCTCCTGTAACAAATGTCCTTTTTGTAACCTGCGGATATATCCACCTTTTCTAGAGATTTCCATGATTAAGTTCTGAATTAAAGAACCAAATAAAGAAATATTTGTATTTCATATATTAGCATTTATTACAAATTCAAGAGTCATTGCTCATATTTTAAGTGATCTTATGTCAACTGTTTACAAAACTGCAAAACGTAACTGCATAAATACAAAAGAAAATCTTATTATTATTGTTATTATTATTATTATTATTTGAAAACAAGGCCATTTACCTACTAGTATGGTCATACTGACTGAACATTTTAAATCTGGAGCTATCTGTCTTTATAGTCAATGATTACATTTGATATTCTTTTGAAATCATCATTAAAACACTGCTCAGTCTTTCCATTAGATTCCCTTCATCTCAAGTGTGATGTACAGCACACATGTCTACCAAGAGACAGTTTTAGTATTACGAGTAAGGCAGAGAGATTTATAACTACCTGAAAAGGAAGAATTGTTGAATTCCCAGCATTGTAATAACTGTATTTTATATTCAAAGGAGCTTTTAAGGTCAGCTTTTATAGCTTTTGGAATAGAACCACTATAAATTTACTTGCTTTGATCTGTTTCTTGCCATGAAACATAATGACCATCATGTCTCATGACTGTTACTTTCAGATTCTGAAGAAAAACATGTTCATCCAAAATGACAGCTGTTCAGGAGCTGCAAAAATAGCTTTTAGATTTTCAATGCCAAAAGAGGAGAAATTAAACATTTAAACCCTTATATTATGCCATTGCCAACTTGATCACCAAAAAGCAATTTGTTGATGTTGGTGGAAGAAAATATTGTTTTCTTTTTCATTTTTCTGGTTATGCATTGTTTGTGTGGCTACTTTATCAATATGGCAGACCATTTGCAGGTTGCTGGTAATGTCAGAGACAATATTTGTAAACAGCTACTGGAGGCCATATCCTTGTAAAAATGTGCAAATTTGTTTACCAGTGGGTGCCATGGTTGTTGCAGAAAACCTGCAGAAAAATAGAGGCCTAAAAATCACACTTGCGACTCAATTACCTTCAGCGCATGTAAACAAAGGACTCAGCAAGGGAGCACCCCATTTTCACACGCTTTTCCAAATGCACTCTGGTTTTAGCAGTGTATTTGAGCTAGACAGAAGCCCTTCAGATGGTGGTGGGAGAGAGTCAGCGTAAAACAGAAAGAGACAGTGGGGGGGGGGTCAACATTCAAATGGTGGAACAGCCATGTCTGAAACACCCAAGCTTATCGCTCTTGGCTCAACTCTTCCTTGCTCACTGAGGTTGTGTCTCATCAACCTTTAAAATCTCTTCCTCTTTTGTCTTGCTTCATCTCGCTTTCTCTCTGTAGTCACCCTCTCTCTTCCTCCCTGCCTCCCTTCGCTTTCCACCTCCCACTTTCTTGAACATGCAGCGATATACAGTACACCCAAGCACCGATGCTCCCCTCATTTACGCAGGCCTTCACAGGGCCAATCGCTGCCTGACATTTTGTCTCACAGTTCAGTGCGTACTATTCCCAAAGGGATCTATTAAGTTATGGTAGTCAGTGAGCCAGGGAAAAGGGGAGCCAAGCTTCCGAGTGGATTAGTTAATCAATAATATGGGGAAGCATTAAAATAGATGCATTCATACATTGATATAGAGCAGAGGTGGGTAGCCGTCTAGCTTTCGCAATTCCTTGGGGTATTGATCATGGCAAATGGTGGGTGGACACTTTTTCTAGGTTAATTGTCGCAACAGTGAGCTTTTGGTATTTATGTGAGTCAGCTCCAAAAGCAAGCATCTGGCTATGCGTCACTCACATTCATGTTGGGCTCTGCAACACAATAGAAATAGATTAATGATATTGTAAGCATTGTTATTGTTAGAATCTGTCTCATCTACAATTATTTCTTTTTGGCCTCTGAGGGCACAATGACCCTGGAACAATTTTTTTTTTGTCATCATGCAAATGATACTATTCTTTAATTCTCAGGAGAGTAAAAGAGGAACTAAGCTCATTATCATGTAACTTTGCTGCATTACTGCACCACTGAACTGAACTTTTACCTCGGCTAACATCTAACTGAACCTATTCTGTTCACCTCGTTTCTGTGCAAGATACTCTGGTCCCTTAAAACCCCCAAGGGATGCTAAACAGCCATTCGATTGGGACTTACAAAGAAAGCTACAGATGATAAAATGATGTGTAACGCAAGCAAGTAGCAACAGTAATCTTGAGCTGGGGGGCAATTATATTTCATTGCCAAGTGGATAAAAGGGCCTGGACCTGTGAGTTGTTGAAAATGGAGCATGGGTGAAAATAGAAGAATAAAACATTATGAGGTGGAAGGTGATGGCAAGATAGATTCAGGCTGTACTGTGTAGAAAGAACAGTGAAAGCATGTGAGGATGTCTTTGAATGGACCATCTTTAAATGATCTCAAAAATGTATCCTTTGTGAGTGGCCAGGAGTCATCCATTTTTACATTCCTATATCGTAATAACCAATGTAATGAAAACAAAATACAGCCATGACCTGTGTGTGGTCTGTGGATTGGTAAAGGCAGTATATTTGAAATTACATTTTCAACATTTGTTAGAAATAAAAAGCCATGAATGTACAAAATTATTCAAATAGAGGATCTACAGCATATAAGTTAAGTGTGATATTGCTATGCTGTGTTCACACTACACTGTTTTTCTTGGAACAGACAGTCTAGGTGGTCCACCTAGCAACATCAACATAGTTTGCCATGTTTACAGTTGTGCTCTTATTGGTCAGAGTCATGGAACAAATTGTAGAAATCAAATTAGGCTAGACAAGGCAAAAAACCTCTCTGGTCTTTTTGTGGCAACATTGTAAGGTGTCTCAGATGCTGTGTCGGTGGTTATCCACCATGATATACTACACAGGATAAAATAATGAATTGTCACGGCCAGTGCCCAATTGGTTCCCAACACCCTTCGTCTTTTGGGTCAAGCTATTATTGGGCTGATAATGTGGACCCTGAATAATAAATGCTATGTTGCTCTGTGCCTGCTGAAGGTAATACTCAACTATTTTCCAATATGTCTCAATATCAACTTTATGAGGTGATTATATTTGAATGTCACAGATTGTTGTGCTGCCCCCAAAAAGTGAAAAATATATGAATGTAGGTTCAAGACCATTACAGTTGCAGCTGCAGCGAAATAGGCATGTTTCTAAATTCCTTATTCTAAACCACAACAAAGGCATAGGATGCAAGTGAGCTGGTGGTGACAAGATCTAAGTTCATCAGACTGTGAAATATAGACTGTAGTCAAGAAGACATGACACACATCCAACAACACATCCATTTGAGTTCTAAAAGGACATTTCAATGCAAATTTTGGAAAAAGCAGGCATACTGCAGGTGTAGCTGAAGTGGGGCAAGCAAGTAGAGCAGACCCCCACAGGAAGATTAAGTTGATCAGCAGCAGTATTCTGTTAAAAGAGAGTATTTTTCTAACCACATGTATCTAGCCAATTGTGGACTACATGATGTCAAAACCAGATATTTCAAGCACATCTAAAAATAGACCTTGACAGCAGAAAATATTTCATCTATCGAAAACATCAACCATAAATTTTCGTGTCAGCCTTTCAGAGTAAGTGAAAGAAAGAAAAGGCTTCTTTCTAGAGTCATCAGTTTGCCTCACCATTCAACAATCGAACAAGAAATAAGGCAGAAATACGGTTTTCTTCCCTGATAGTAGCTGCAGTAAAATGCAATGCAGTCACAGCTTGTGTCCTTATCTGTTGTTTGTAGCACATGAATTAGAGTGCCCTCTGTGATGTGCTATTTTGATCAACTGGGCACAGCACATAAGGACATTCTTCCACATCCCTTTTCTGGACTGGAAATACTGTTGGACGTTCCACCTGTATGTATACAGCGCAGAAATCCAACTCGTCTGGTATACATATCTGATATATAACAACACTACTGGTGATGGTAGAAGGATGAGGCTATAAAAATCATGACATCAAATCAGTGCAGTCCAATTTTAAAAACGGTACTGTATTTTTTAAATGCTAATATTAGTGAATTCAAATGTTTACTGATGTAGCACAATCAGGAATTGAATGCAGATTGCTCCATTATTAGGCTGATCATAAACATGCTTCTATTACTGGCATGCTTTCTCACTCTTTACCCGAATCTTATCATTTCTCCCACTTAATCTTTTTCTTCTTTCTTTCCACCCTACATCTTTCTGTCTCCCTCTTTCTGTCTCATTGTAAAGCCCCTTGGAATCATTATTATGCACACTCAACCACATCATCTACAAATATTTGTATGCAAATGCCTGTTTTCGTATGCTGCTCTAATTAAGCCTGATAGTGTGACATAGGCTAGCTAACAACCCTTAGCGTGTTCTCAGTAGGCAAAGAAATGAGTAAAACAATCCATAAACACTGCTGCAGAGTGTGTTAGTGTTCTAACCTTTTCCCCATGGACTACAAGCTTGTGTAAAACAAAGACCTGTCTGATTGGCTGCCATTGAATTGCTTTAAGCTGACCTCCCAATGGAAATAGGTAAGTTAATTAGTCATGCATCAGCTTCTCCCTGGTCTGGTTCGGTTTCTTGTTGGACAGGAAATTTAGCAGCATTTCCCCTTTGCACTGTGTTGTAAGTTTCTGGTGCAGCACAGAATGGGCAAAGCCTTTGGGAACAGGTCTAAGCTACGACCTGATGTTTGTACATCATAACCAAGTGTGCCAGCTTCCTGCTTGTATTTTTTTTTTGACTGAACCCAGAGGAAATGACTGAAACTTTGTTACTGTCAGAAATCCCTTCATTTATCCTCTCAAAAAGTATGGCTTTCCATCAGCCCCTTAGGCTATTGTATTTTTATTTACTTTTTCATTTGTGATAAAATATCCATGCTATTCACCAAAGGCCTACTGGCCTCAAGTTTAGATGAAATTAGAAATCTATAATTCAGTTCACACTTCAGAAAGTGTGCCCAGCAGAGTAAATGTTTGGCAAGAGAAAGAGAGAGACACACACAGAGGGAGAGAACAAGTAAGGGGAGTGAGTGAGTGTGTGGTGTGGGGGGGGGGGGATTTAATTTCCTATGCCTTAGCCGATCACACTGTTTGTGGCACAGTAAAGTCCCCGGAACAAAATACAACCTTGAATAATGAACTATACGTGCATAACAATATATTCCTTTTTCATTTTGATATTCATATGAAAAAGGCAAGTGGGTTGCAAAGGAAAAAAACAAAACAAAACAAAACAAAAAAACACTGCTCTAAACAACAAGCAAGAATAAACTCTTAACATCAACCGTTTGACAAGCCATGGCATGAAGCCTAGAGAAGAGTTCAATGCTTGATCTTCTGACATGATATTTGACACATTTCTCTGATATAATTGCTTATAGAGGAAACTATATAAGCCCTTCCACATCATCCAACTTTTTTCCTCAACCCCACTTCAAAGATCCAACTTAGTGGGATGTTATTGAATTTTTGACGGGGGTGGAGGGCGGGCTGGAAAAGATATTGCTCAAGAGTTTTTCACCAACACTCAGACCAATATCATCAGATATTAAACATGGAGAGAAATCACTCCCTTTGAAGAGCGGTGGAGGGAGAATGAACAAAGGCAGGAAAACACAAGATCTATTACCTGAGATGTTGACAGAAAAAAAAAGTATATATCAGAAATGGCTTAGGGCGTGAGGCATTTTAACCAGATTCACACAAACACTTTACCTTTTTCATTCCATGCAGCTGGGCTGTATTGTGCTTTGTAGACTATGGTTCACTCGTAGACGCTTCAGCGCCTGACACAAGTAAATAGAGGCTCTGTTTTCATGGAAGGTGTCAGATTATAAATGATATTCTTGGGTGGTCAATTTTGAAATCTGGTGATACTTAGTGGGGGCTCAGCGGTGCGACTGGTGTGAGAGAGAGGTTATAGGGAATCAATGACAATATCAGTCACAGGTTCTTTTTCCAGTGTGGTACATCTGACCTTGAGCAGACACATGCAGGGCTTTGTGCTCAACGAAAATGAGTGCTACCCACATATAGTGAGTAATTGTATTGTATGTCTACTGCAGTTCAATGTTTCTTGGATTGAGGGTCAGACATGTTAACACATTAAGGTTTTTGTGTGTTTTCTAAGGGCTGACTCACTTCCGCGACGGCTGAGTGATAGTAACACATGATGCTATACGTATGTCACTCATGAACAAGGTTAGTATTCAATTTATTACATGCCTTTTCTTGCCAGTCAGCCTACAGCTGATGCTACAGTTTTATGTGAATTCACTTCTGGAACTGAGTAATAACCTTAATCCTGGTAATATCTGTCAGGTATAATTTTGAACGCCTATGGTTATGTTGACACGGAACATGAAAGGATCTTTTTCACTAACTTGTCATGCGTGAGACAGATGGATTTTTTTTCTCTCCCGTCATGCTCTGATTCAAGACAAAGCAGAGAACACCGGGAGATTTGCCGGGGGTTGAGTGGTCCTTTACACTGGTGGAAAAAATCATCCAAGTCTGTTAAGGTGACGTGTTGATAAAAAACAGGGGAGAGAAATGAAGATACCAAATGATCTGGTGCTTGCTTGAAAATAACAGGTGAAAGAAGTTGTTTTCTAATACTACACTATAGCACTGTTCCCTACAGCTTACTCAAAATATGACTATCACTATGACCTTCAATAGATTAATGTTTGATGTTCTTGGTTGTCGACACAAGTCAATGAAAGTCATATGTATAAATGAATACTGCTTTAAATTCCTCACTAATTATCCTTGAGTTCTGCCATTTGCCCAGAATTGCTCAATGACCTATGAATGACCTATTCAGCAACAGGACAAAATATAAAATGTAATGTAGTCTTGTTTTGTCTTTTTTTCATGGATTTCTTTTGTGATTCAAAAATAACAGGTCAGAGTCATTTCACTTCACATTAACTATTAATCCTACAACCACAAATCCTGTAGAAACTGGGTTTCAGCCATTTTCATGAGCTGTTAGCCTTTGGTTGTGTGATGTGGTCATGACTTATAGGAATAATAAAATGCATTGCAAAGGGCAATAAGATTGTATTATTAAAGTAAATCCTCACAGTGCCTATGAGCGAAAGACTAAGCAGTGTGAATCCAAGTCCTTTCTATGAAACAACTGAATGACCTAACACAGCCCCTGTTGCCCATTTATGGCCTAAGTCCATCATTTTCTTGGAATAATGGCACTGGTGTGAAATTGATTTCAACTCTTTAAAAGGAGTAAATGTTAAATCTTTTATATCTAATGGTGCACCAGTTTGGTTTTATTTTTATATTCAGAAATCCTAACTACTAACTAATTACTTAATCTTTATTTCATTTGAATATTTTTTACTCTATGCATTTATGTCTGTTCTGCACATTTATGGCAGAAAACATGGACATTAAGAAGAAACAAAAATAAGAGAACTTAAAAATACTCATATGCTTTGAGATCCTGAACTCCGATAGATAGATAAGCCAATCAATCATCACTGACCACAATCTCAACTTCTCGGACATCAAGTTGACATCTAAAATCAACTTTTTAAAAGACCCTGTTCCTGGAATCCATTCTATATTTTCAGCTGATCTGTGGAAGAGCTCTTGAATTATTTAGTCTTAAAACTGTGGATCTTTATTGATATACAGATTCAATTATGTATTGTGTTTCACTGTCTTTCCTTTGAATTGATCTGTCCTCTCCAGCAGGCATTATCAGCACATTGTACAAGTCTTTCACAGGACTTGATGATATTCCCCATCAACACATTGCCAGGAAATAATGTAGATAAAAGACATCATATATACAAACACAGTATATTTTATCATGCTCTTTGATATTTAAATTATGTTACATACAGTGAAAAGAATTTTTAACTGGGGATCTTCATCATTGTAATGAAGAGTTTTTGTCTGTCGGCATGCACAATTATAACTGAAAGGGGCTGCAGAGTGAGCAGCCACTTCAGTGAGCCTTGTAGGGCCATCTGCCACAGCCGCACCTGAGAACCACATCTGACAAGCAATTAATAAGAGAGCCTCTGGCTGTGGTGGCCACCCTCTGTGGCATATGTCGCTCTGATGACATTAGTTTGTCTGGCATCTTCTTTAACTGGACTGAGTAGAAACAAATGATTGAGCATTTTCCTTGTTAAATTTTCACATCCAAGTGGATTTGTTTACCCACAGAGAACTTAATCTAGAGGAGCATAAGTTTTTGGAAGTTGTTAAGCAGGACAACAGATGTATGTTTTTGTTTGGTTATGCATTATAATTATGTATTTAATTATAGTAATATATATTTTACTGAGAATGCAATGCCAGGCAACTACATCATCAATTAATATAAAATCCATGTGCTAAATACCCCAATGAAGATAACAAAATGGTTCATTCTGGGGATGTGCAGTGATTCTGGCCTTAAGTCGTGTTCAATATCCTTGATCATGGTTGTGGTGACGACTTGAGGATAGCTGGATAGCTTGTTTAGCTTGTTGCTGACAGATGGTCCAGATTTTTCACCCAAGTCGTAGCACTTAATCGTGTATAATGTCGGTGTGGAATTAGGCTAAAAGGTCAGATTTACGTATGTGCCCCATACAGAGTTCAGCTTCTTGGTTAAGGTTGTAGCAAGCAGCACACAGGTGGGAGCCCTACAGTTTGTGTCTGACTTTGGTTGTGTCCACACCATACAAGCTGACAGCCAAAGAGCAAAGCGCAGAGTATGTCAGTTTGTAGCTGGGGATCTGGTGGATGAATCGATGCAATGTAGCACTCGTGTTAGATTTATCCATGTGCCAGGTGGAAATGTCAGTGCTTGGTTATGGACTGCGTATGCGCTGAGAGACTCTCAGAGGTTCGGCAGGAGGAAGTCCATCAACTTGAGATCTGCAGAAGAACTTCAGTCACTGGCGAGAAAGTGATTGTGCTGAAGAGATCCTGAGACAGTACAGCACTCAAGCTGAATTTATGCATCCACCACTAGGAGACATCAGCCATCAGTAATGGGGAGATGTTGTGCTGAACAGCTGCTGGAGTTTTGAAAGAGCAGCAAGTATTAGTTTATGGATAATGTCTGCTCTAGTGCATGACAAAGATGTGTGAAGATTTTAACCAGTGCCAGCGAGTCTTACAGAATCCTGGCAATATAGGCAACTCTTGCACTATGGGCTGCCCTCTAGCAATCCTGCAGCAAGGAATCCTCTTAAATAATATCCCTTGTGTGCAGGATCAAAAACAGCCCCGCTTCTCACTCTCATTATTCAGGTTTACACAATGAGCTTGTGGGAGTAGGTGAGATACAAGCCCATTGGCCATATTTGAGATGAAGTGATTGCAGAGATCTGAGGTTTTTGCAGCAAAACACCATTAAATATAAAACAACATATATAATCCAGTTTGTCAATGCTTTGATTTCAGTATGCATTTAGTGTGGAAAGTGTAAATGCTAGTGTTAGTGTGACGCTTTAGCCAATCAAAAAAGACCAGGAAAAGTTTGCTGAGCTGCATGACATGGCTGTATCACAGGACAGTGGCTCCAAAGTTTAGGCACTGAAGCCCCGAGGGTGAAGCTAATTGGAGCACTGGCCAAACCTAGGGCTATGAGGGGAGCACACTATATATGCTACAGTATCGATATCTAGGAGATTGCTAGTGTTCAGCAATGTGGTGAGACAGAAATGAGGAACGGGGGCACACTGAGCAGTTGTAGCTGGGAATTGAAGTGGGCATGTGTTTGGTAAAGGGGAGTTTAGTTTTATATATCAGTGGGAAAAGATCAGCACAATATTATTTTAATACCATAAACCTCTTATCAAAACCTGTCATCGAGAAACTGCATCAGACAAAATATAATCATGTCCACCTCACTCTCCACTTTACATGCCTATATGATTTCAACTGATGAATGAATGAAAAACATTAAACCGGATTGTGTGCGAATGATAATGAATGGGAAAGCCATATACTTTCATACCACCAAGGGAAACCAGGGTGTTGAATGGGCTGTCTCGTGGAGTGATTGAGGTGTTCCATTACACACAGTACTTGTGAAAGAACTGTCACTTTTCATTTACATAGTCTTTAAGAAGCCCTATAAGACAAACAAATGGTTATTTTACAAATGCGTAGCCACCAGATTGTGCGCATTTGTCTGTGAATTATATATATCTGTGTCCATATGCACTAGGAAGAATACATACACTGTTGGAACTTAACTGCTATGACAGCTTAATTGGTTTAAGCAGCTGTGAACCAAAGTAGCTTGTATATGTGAGTGTTGACAGACTAGCAAATAAAGCAAGTTTGTTACAGGCACATCAGATACAATATATATCACTTGGTTGTTTCACTGAAAATCCAGGTGCACCAAATGTCAAAGAACAACATGTCTGTTATTCACTAGTCTTAGTGTAAGGCCACACAACTAAGTCTTTAAGCCCTCGTAGAATGAATCCATAATGTCACTGGAGCAGCAGTTCTTGTTCTGGGTGAAAATCAATTGTGAGCACACTGAAACATGTGGTGGCGCCGTGTGACTTTTTGTGAGGTGACTGAATAGCTAAAGAGGGCAAACAACACTTAAGAACCATCCCTCAAAAGCGTAAGTGTTACTTAAGGTGCCAAAACTTCCGGTGCCAGTGCCAAAATCACTCTAAAAAAAAGGATCAGGCTGTGAGAGGGTGCTATTATCAAAACCCAAACACTGTGTTATTATTAGTTGCGCAGTCATTTTCTAACCTTCTGTTAGACGTCATGATTGTCTGTTAAAGTATTCTGCCTGCTGCTGTGAGAAGAGCAGCTCAAATATTCAATTTCTACCATAGCCAACTAATTGTTACCCCATTCTGGTTCATTTGTCTTCTGAACTGCAGTGGTTTTGTATATGTCTGGGCTCACCCAGCCATGCTGTTGCTCTGGTGCATTTTTTAAAGCACTACTTGCCATATGCTTTTAACTCAAACGGCATTCTCTCTGGTGATTGTCTGCTCTCAGTGATTGTTAATTATTGATCAGTAACTGAGATTTCCTCTTAAAACATCCTCCTTTGGGTATGAATTAACTTTAGTTTGAACTGAGCTATTTGCAATAGCATCTCAGTCTTTTTAGCTGCTGCATTGGTAAGAGTTAAAATGTAAATGCTTGCAAACCCTCTTTTTTCACACTGATCTCAACAGGTGAGCTGCCCGATAACTAGCAGTTTCTGGGAGGATAAAAAGGGTTGGAAAAGATTCAGTATGCAGATGTTCTTATCTCACTCAAACACTTAAAGCACTCGGCTGAGTGGAGGAAAACAAAATCACGTTTTTTCTTCAATAAAAGTGGCAGGAAGGGGGAAAGAAATGGCTTTGAAAAAAACTACTGTACACTGGACTGATACAGCCAAGCCTGGTGCTCATTTGCATACCCACAGATGACTGCCACATGACTGTCTGATAATGATGCTTCTGTAGGTAAAGGAGGGTTCCTAATGCAGTCTGGGCTTCGCAGGTGCTCATTTTGTATTCACAGAACAAACAGAGCAGAAGGGATTTTTACTTCTAAGCATTTATGGTCAGTCATTAGGTATTTTTAGATTAAATGGACGGATAATGGATGAAGGATGACCTTCAAAAAATGTAATTTGCAAACTAGGAGTTAAATAAGCTGAAGTTGCTGTTTAATTCTTTCTAAATCACATGTGAAGCAGACTGGCTGAATTTTTAGCTTTGCCACTATTTTGCCCATTGCAATTTTTCTAACATCTATTACCATGACATCAATATTTCTGGGAATGCTGCTCCCTCGTGTTTCTACTCTTTGTCTTGACCTAGTAAACTTTCTTTTGCAATTACCCAAATTACTACAACTAGAGGCTAATTTTTAGACACAAGTAATTTCATTACAGGATTTAAAGGGTAGAATCATCTATCACAGCAATAACAATGGTAAAATTATGTAACACATAATGTTCCCACAGGTCTGTTGGGAAAGCCACTCATCTTTAGGTGCAAGACATCCAATACATTCAAGTACAGCACTGTGAGTGGGCAGTCAGATCAAAATCCAGCACTGTGTTAGTCTGGTATCACAGGTACGTGTGAAAATATGGAGTACAGTTTAGAAAGTCCAGTCTGAATGATACATTAATGAGTATGAAGGCTTATCAGGAGGCATGTGGCAGTATGGTGGCAATCTTTTGATCCTCTGTCTAACAAATTATCAGGTCAACAACAGGAGTGGAGTGCAGCAAAAATCGAACAACTGTGTGAGTTCACCTATTTGTATTTGACTGGCAATGTCACATGATATAGCATTGTAGCGCTGAAAAAATTGAGTCAGTTTCAACTTTGGTTTTGGCGCGACCCGTATGTACTTGCCTCAATGTGCTAGTCTCATTTAAATAATTGAGTAGGCTGGGTTATTTTGATGCAGAGTTAATGGCATCTGAATGAGACCATTGCTCAGTAAATGCACAAGCTCCTTTGCTAAGGCTGTCTCCTGCTTATTCAGATACTTTGATGACCTACCATCTAGAGCATCATGGTTAATTTGATCATCATGCATAATTGCACAATCATAACAGTGGCAGCCTAATATAACAGAAACACTGTGTTAATTACTGCTCTAATAATACTGTTGTAATATATCTATGTGGCTGCCTGGGGCTGGGCATCTCATCTGTTGGGAGGGTTGGGAGAGTGTGGAGTCATGCAGTCAGTCACAAGGCTGAGGCTGCCATCTGGGTGTCACACATGCTGGGTCAGCCACTCCTGTATAGAGTCATGCTTCCTCCATCACTGACTAGGGGGATCCCTGTGAGTCAGCAAGCTAGCCATGGCACCCCTTGGACCTTAATGGTTGACTAAAGCAGGGCAGTCTGGTGACGCTGGCTTGCAGTGGCATGCGAGGAGCCAGAGGGGAGTTCACAAGCTCAAGTAAAAGGCACTGAACTGACTTTTCTTCAGGACACTGAAATGTGCTGTACCTTTTAATTACTTTCACAATGGAATATGATGCTTCAGTTATGCGTTGTTCTTCCCGTCATATAAGGGCAGTTTAATCAAACATATTGGACACTGGGCGCTGGACATGGTCAGAGCCATGGCATGGGCCATGGCATTAGTAATACTTTTTGAGATGGTTTTTATCTATCCCCACTCAGCAAGTCATTAGAACTTGTCTTCAGCTGACACAAACAGAGCTTGTCTGTCAGAGCTAGTACAGCTAGAGTTAAATTGGACAGCCAATATGCCAATCAGCGGGAGGAGGTTTTCCCTAATGCACAGAGTTAGGGTTCCCCTCACAGACAGTGGAGGGGCTTGACACCACCTCAGTGAAGAATGAAGATATAGTGTCATCTTCAGTGCTGAGCAACCCAGAGTATAAATGGCAGCAGTTTGTCTTGACAGAGACAAAGGAGTAGGGCTTTGAAGCATCACCACCAAACTATGCCAAGGGGGGGAGTGTCTCCGGAAGTCAAATCACTGCTACTGGCAGGGCAAGATAGTCAGTACAGTCTGGCTGGTCCTAGAAACCAGTGTTGGAGTGTTTGGTACCAAAGCAAATGAGGCAATGCTAGTATGGGTCTATAATGGCAATCAAGGCAAGACCAGAAGAAAGAAGCCAGTTATAGCTGCCTCAAAGTCATCCTCTAGTTTTTGTTGTCCTCTGTCACTGAAGAAAAGTGGATGAGGAATGGTGTGGACACTGGCCATTGTAAGGTTGGCCTCACATCATTACATAGACACATCCTGATTTCCTGCACATGATCATTTTGAAAGTACATCATCTCAATGCATAAGGTACATAAATTACATTCCTTGGAATTCCTTGTAGAGTGCAGTCTGGCTCAGATTATACAGCATGTAAACATTTTCTGGCAAGGCATATGAGTTATCCCATCTCATTAAGCCACTGTTAATAATGCTTGGTCAACTGTGACTTCTGAATGTGTAAATGCTTGAGAAAATAACTGGGCTGGAAAACACTTTTCCTTTGTCAGTCCCTTCTCAACAGTGAGCTCATATAAGGGTGAACAATTTCTCCAAACGTGTATCAAGCAGCCCTTAATGAGTCAAGGCGACAGAAGGAAAGTAAGAACAAACCTCCAAAATGTGACAGCAACCCAGACTGTGGTTATCTAATTGGTGTGGATGTGTGCAGTCCTCCAGCAGAACAGCAGATTCATTTGCTGTGTAACTGACAATGTCTTTGAGATGTCAATATCACTAGGTTCATCATGACCCTCACTGTGTTCACTCAATGTGTCCTGGAGAAGAAGTACTTTAGGGATCCATTAGGAATTTTAAGATGACTGACCCCGAAATACTAATCCAGTTAGAATCAATCACAGTCCAGTCCAGACTCATTTATTTTGGATCCTTTTGTGTGGAACTGTTATTATGGCATGGACCTCCAAGGCTTGACAACTTGACAACAGCTTGCTTGTCAACATATCTAATGGATAACCTTCTCTCATACAATCTTCCCTTATTTTAAACCAATTTCAATTGTAATAAATCATTTAACTAAACAAAACAACAAACAAAACAAAGCTGCAGCGTTGGTAGGCAAACCTACTTCCCACAGAGATCATGGTAACTGAGAAATTCTAAACATGGAAGCATACAGTTACGCAGATTTAAGTGCCTTGAATCTCTCCCCCAGCCCTGAGACAGCAATGCTGTAACTACAGTATGGTAGCCTGGAGGCTGCATAGCTCTGGTTAGGCCACCGTGACGCTGATGTTCAAGCTCGAGGACTTGGGCTTTTCAATGATTTTGTCACTGTTCTCCATCACTTTCAGTCTGAACCTCCGGAGACGTGATCTCTGAGGACAGCGGAACTTCAGTCCAATATAATTGTTTGTGACAGGCGAGTTCACATTGGTGCTTGCCCCCCAAACTCAGCTGTCAGTGTGAAATTTTTTTTTTTGGAATGAACATGTTGTTTGCAAAAACAGACAACAACGTAGTGGGATTTGTACTGCTGCTTTAGCATGGTACATTGCAAACCGATCCCTCAGTTTCTCTCATCATTCTTACCTCAGGCAAGGCCAGCGTGAGGTTAGCTCTCTAATCTACAGTGAGCTAATGATAGCATCACAGAGGTGAGTGTACTCCCCCGCCTCTTCTTTCCTCCCTCCCATTTCCCATCATTTTTACTGTACATTCACTCATTCATCTCATGTTGTATTCAGAAGTGAGCACACTGTACATTGGAATGTGATACACTGAAACTAGTCAAATGAATGCATGGAACAAGGGAAATATGCAAATTTACTTTGTCCTATAATCCAGCAGTTCTCACAAGAGGTACTAAAGAGCCGGGGAGTCACGGAGCTGAGCCTCTTGAAACAGGTATAAGCAAAAGAACGTTCCAAATAATTCCTGTCTCCCAGAATAATACAGTGAGTCATAAATATCACCTTACTTCTGTGTGAGCCAAAGTGAATATCAGATACAAAGCACTGAGCATAGCTTCACCCACTCAACTTTTATTTATATTGCATACTTGGCAGAATTCCAGCTATATATTTTTGCTCAATCTACTACTGAGTCAAAATAAGGCTTAAACAGAGCAATCCCATTTTGTTCCTTCCTTTGTAGGTTTTCGATATCACACCTTCTGTATCACTTTGCACTGTATGGTAGGATACACAGATTATCTTGATCTTTAAATCTATTAATACTATTTTAATTATAATAATTAATAGTACAGGAACTTTAAGCCCAAGCTCAAGTTAATTTGTGAAAAAAATCTAAATATATTTCAAATGTGTATTTAAAAGGTACACCAATGTTAATGCATTCATCCATGATACAATATGTACTTATGCGATAAGAAATTCTATTTACATGTACACAACATTGTAAATGCTCAGAGAGCTGTGCAATGTCTATACCTCATCCTGTGCATGCCAAATAGTCCTACTGTGCAAAGGACAGTATGGTTAAATGTAAGTAATGTTTTTCCTTTTGCAACTCAATGACGCCCACTCATCAGTACTGGTAAATAGTAAAAATCACACAACAGTAAATCAACAGGTGGCATGAGGGCTCTTGGCAAATGAAATATTCACAAGTCACGACACATCTGCAAAAGGTCAAGAGCACTTTTGTAATGCAGCTCTCCCACATGGAGAGCACAACCTTGTACGATAGATACAAAGGTTACATCAACCGCCCAAAGCCAATGGATGACCTGTGACAAGTGTTACACACAGGTCTCACATTAGTAACACAATCCTGTGAGTCTTACATTGTAGTGTTTTTGCAAAATGTACAATAGTTTAGAGAAGAAAAAGTATAACACTATGTTACAACTGGAACAAACTTGATAAGATTTGTAAACATAACATTAATGTTATTTGTTATGTGTTTTATTTGTTATTTGTCTCTTCATTGTCAGTCTCAGTAATAACTTCACTTTATCAAACTCTGTTTACACAGGCAACATGTATATTTCCATGTACATAACTATATAAAAATGAAGTATGTCTAAGAAATACAATACCACATCCATTCCAGACTAAATAATTCCATTGCAGAGCAGTGTATGTGAGTAAGATGAGGCAAGACAGAGACACTGTGGTGCAATTCCAAGGTTATTTTGAAGTTGAAAGTAATACTTAACAGTAATACTTAATAGTCTAAAATAGCAGCTTTTAAAATTTTTATTGTATGCCTAAACCTATCTGAGCATTTGAAACTTGCCCTGCTTTAAATCCGTTTTCAGCTATCTTCCTCATGCTAAATAGTTTGCTTACAGGGTACACCACTTAATCAATAATGCAAAAATAAAAAATAAAAACAGCCTTCAAACAGCTTGACTCCAAAAATACCTACATAGTGTATGTCAGGGTCATGTTTAAGGATTCTCCGGCACAAATTGCTCCACAGTAAGTTAACTCAGCCAACTTTCCCTTTACAAACCTGTTTATGAGTTACCAACTTCCTGACAGGAAGGATGGTATGTAAGACAACAATTGAAGGGAATGCTGGCTGTGAACTACCATCAATCAAAGAAGAAGAGAGCTGGCAAGGTTGCTGCTGACCCCGCACAGCACAGCAGCATTCTCGTCACCAAACTGCCATCTCAAAGTCAGTACAGGTCAGTTACCACCTGGACTACATGGAATCTCTGCAGCCTCTTTCCTGAGACTATCCGCTTTGTCTGTTTGCAGCTCCAATACAAAATTATCCTTATTATATGTCAGTTATGTGCTGCTCATCAGTAGGGCATACCCATTGCTTATTGCTATTTGTCTTACATACTATTAAGGTGAGGAATTTTATGTCTAATGTGCAGAACAAAAGGAATTCCAGTATTTTCTGCAAACACTCTGCACTCAATGTTACTCTTTATTTGGGAATCAGTGCTGTTCCTGATACTATCAAGTTGTTTTTCTTAAAAAAATAAAAAATAAAAAAGATTTTACTTATGCCATCAGTCAAGGATTGACCTGGACAGCTTTCATTTACATAAAAAAGTCTCTAAAATATGCACAGCTCAGCAGGCTCCTACTGGCATACGTGCAAGACTATGGTGATGCTTCGCAATTCTTGCTGCTATTTAAACCCAGAGTGTTAAGCCTACTGACCAATGGGTGTGAATTACTGAGGCCAAGTATGCAGCAACCAGTGAACGATCACAAAGTACCCATATAAACTAAAGGGAGGTATATGACTCCTCCTCTGCACATTAAGAACACAGTAACAGCACCACTGGAAACTGTGATTCTGTTCTCCTGAGCCAAGTCTGCAGAAAGACCAATTCCTCACCTCACCTCACCCCCCATGATTGTGTTTATCATAAGGAAGCACTGCCTGGTGTTCATTTGCTCATTTCCCTACAGGGACAGTCTCTCAGTGGACAGCTGCTCCTGAGCTCAAGGGTTGCCCCAAAACGGCATAATTATAGGTACAAATTGAGCTCTGTGAAACATTAATGGAAGCCCAACTGTTTGCCCTCCTGCACAGAGCTCACACAAGTCATCATCAAATCTCTCTCTAGACTTAATCAAAATATTGTTCCAAACCTGGCCAAAACCTGAATCATGCACACAGTAACTAACTTGCAATAAATGCTGTTTTTTCAATCAGGATGTTACTTATCTTATCTCCAGTTTTTCACCTGAAAAGTTGGATTTGTCTACATTGGAAGTCCTGCCTCATGCAGCATTGCTTTGCAATTACTGATAGCCTGGATGGATATTTCAAGCTTTTAAGCAGTGAGAGAGTGTGTTTATCTACCTGAAAAAAAGCCAATGGTGAATGAGAAAGCTTTATAATTCTACAATATTACCCACACGTCAGATGCAGCCACTGATGAAGCCTGTTCGTCTAGACTGCAAGCTTGTTTTTGATAATTAGGATAATTACTTAAACTTAATGTCATCATGAGTGTATATTTAAAGGCTAAAAAGACTAATCTATACTGGCTCTGTCAAGCTGTAAAGCTCCAATGCCAACAACACTGTTCAATGGAAGAATATTGAAGAGACAAATTTGCCTTTCTTAGATTCCGCCAGGAAGGCAAGAATGTAATATCTGGTCTGAGAGTGGTGTAAAAATATAAGCCGTGTTTATTACAAAAAAGGAATAGTGGGACATTTTGGGAAATATGCTAGTTTGCTTTCTTGCTGAGAGTTAGATCAGAAGGTCTTCTTTCATATCTATCCTTTAAATATAAGGTTACTACCAGAAACCTTTTAGCTTAGCGCAAGGAATGAAAGCAGGGGTAAACAGCCAGCCTGGCCCAGCACCTCTAAAGCTCACAAATTAAGGCATTATATCTTATTTGTTTTATCTGTGCAAAATCCAGAGTGTAGTGACTTGCTGAATTTTTGTCATTGCCATAACATTGCAACCAGCCAATTTGACAATAGGGGTGAGACCAACATATCCTTTGTTTCCTCCTTTGTTTGACTGCGGCGTGAAAGAATACATGCAGTATAGTAGCAACTTGAAATTTTACTCTGAAAAGCCAACCAGGACTAGTAGAATTCATGAAAGCAGTTAATTCTTGCAAGTGGTGACAAGTTTCCCGGAGAACAGATGGACAAGAGCACAGAGGCCGTCTGACCCTCAACAGTAGCCATATGAAACTCCTGGTTAGAAGCCAAAAAAGACCAGATACTAGACTTATGCCAACAGTCTATAGCTGGCAAAAGTCTTACGAAATGTCTCTAATATACTGGAAAAAAAGACTGCATTATGTTCACATGTGAATCACATTATTTCTTTCTTTGAAAAATTATTCAACCTGTATTATGTCCACAGGACACACTGAATGTCTTCTCTACCCCTGACTGACTCTATCAACACTGTGGATCTTCTCACAGAAATACTTAACCAAACACCTGTTTTTTGAGTATCAAACAGTCCCTGCCAGCCTACTTGAAAGGTTCTGAAAAGACTCTGAAAAGTTTATAGTTTTCACATTCACAGAAAACAGTTGTCGGCTTGGATTCACATGAGTTACAATTGATTCCATTGCTAACCCAGTTTCGTGGCAAAAAAACAAAAGTATCAGCACGTTCTGAGAAACTTCTCAAACCAACCCTGCAGCATGATCCACATCTCCACTGTTTGTCCAAATTCTCAGTTTATTTCAGATACTTGTATGTTCATAATCTTTATCCAGTATTCCTTTTTCATGGAAGACATTGTGACTCACAATGGGAAAAGCACAGGTGTTAATAACATTAACATCATATTCAAGTACTCCAGTGAGCCGTGACAGTGAGCCCAACATGAACAATACCAGGGCCCTGAAACCAAACCAGCCATATTTAATGGTAGTATTTACACCTGTGATTTTCCTGCTGTGACGGACTTCAGTTTCATCAAACCAGTATTAACTACCCTGACATCGTGCATACAAACTAGCACTTGCTACACAGAAAAAAATCCAAATATGTTAACACGGTTGTCTGTATTTATTATTTCAGTAATTCAGTTTTTCCTTCTGACCTGTAGGAGGTGCTATAGACCATTTCTTACAGACATTTTGACTTGTCATATGCTTGCGTAATTAATAACATCAGTGAAGGCTGCATTCCATTTAGGTGAGGGAGTTCATGCTGACCTACTACTGTATATTCAATTGAACTGAGACACTGTTAATGCTATTAGCTACATCTGTGGCTTTCCTGCTATGACAAGTAAAATCACCACCAAGTTTTATGGTAAAACCTAAAACATCCCATCAATATGAATGTATGACTTCATTGGCTGAGAAAGTATTCAGACCCCTCTCTTAAGTAAAACCAGAAACACTACGATATAAAAGTACTCAGCTGCAAGTGAACTGTGCAATGAAAGTGTATGACAAATACAAATACAAATGAACTTACTGTACCAGTTAAAGTACTCATTCAGGAAAAATGGCTGTGGGGTTATTATTATTATTATTATTATTATTATTATTATCATTATTATTATTATCATTATTATTGTTATTGATGCATTCTTATTTAAGTAGCATTTAGAGTTGTTTTTGGTTTATGTGGAGCTCAAACTGACAATTTTATAGTCTGCTGTGAAGTCCTCTTTTACAGCTCGTCATATTTTTTTAAGTAACAACTTAACCTGTAAACTAACAGTACTGTGAATAAAAAATGTACAGTCTCACCCTGTGAATTGCAGAGAAGGAGAAATATAAAGTAGAAGTGCATTAAAATTTGTATTTAAGTATATAGCTTGAGTACATGTAGGGTATAACTGGGCTATCATTTAGACCTGTCATTGTGCAAGCTGCCAGGTTCAGCAATAATACTTAATGATGACGGCAGCAACTGCAATGTTAGCTCAGATTACATTACTGCTGGGGATTTTCATAATCATGGGGATATCGGTCTTCTGCATCTCATTGAGGGACATTTGGCTGTTAAGTCTGGCATGGTGGGAAGTATCCCAGTGTCAGCTCCTCCTCTTGCTGGCCATCAAGCGGCTGGACTGCGAAGTGCAGTTTAGAGCGCAGCATCCCATGTCTCCGGTCTCTTCCTTTCCTCCCTCTCTCTCCATCCGTCGCCCGGAGCAGTGTGTGTGTATATGTGTGTGTGTGTGTGTGTGTGTGTATGCGTGTGTGTGCTGGTATAATCTGACAGCACGCTGGGGCTGCGTTTCCCAAGAAAAAGCTCAGCTCTCTCAGTTTTCTGCCTGTCTTATTGCCGCTCTCATTGTCTTTGTCGACAGTGATAAACAGAGCAGGTACCAACTGTCCATTCCGCCAATTTATTACGAGTTGCCTTTTTTTTGTTTGCTGCTCTTCACAGATGTTATGTCAACACTTTTTGGGTGGTGGTGGTGGTGGGGGGACTCCCGGTTCTAATGGAATTTGTTGTGGCTGTTTTGGTCTCTTCTCTCTTTCAGTTCAACCAGGGGCCTGTTTTTGGAATAAGAAAAGCATTGCTGTTTTCTGACTTTGAGAGAAGAAAGAAGGGACTCCTCTGGAATTTCCTAAGGAATTTATTCGGACAGCTCCGGTAAGTGGACATTTTGGTATCAAAAAGCTAAATGATTTAGAGTGCATGCAGCTGTTTACCACACAGTTTGTTATTAAGGAAAATTTTTAAACAAGCGTATCCTTCATTCTTCCATTCTTCTATTTTAATTACAGTTACCGGGGCTTTGCATTCTACCGCCTGGGTATATAGTAAGTGTATAGACTTTTTCTGCATCTTCTAATTGTGTGAATTGCAGCTGAAAGCAGCTCGCCTTGTTTTTCATGTGTGGAATTAAGTGTCGGTTTGGTTTCTACTCCAAGTTCTGTGTCGTGCCGCGATATGAGTAGGTGCCCAGGGCGCATATTTTTGCATATCTTGGAGCTGCGTTATGGATAATGTAGCGCACAACGTGCATCGGTCTGCTGCTCGCCGTTACACTCCAGATGGTGGCGAGATATTTACAGAATTTTTATCGTCATCATTTATAACACACGCTGTGCTCAAAAAAACCTCAGAGCCATCTTTGCCCCGAACGACGGTCTGCCCCTCTTTCACATACAGAGAGGATGCTCGAGCACGCACAAACAATTTGGAATTGTGGGATGTTCTCTGTGTGTTAGTTCTGAGACGTGTTTTAGAAAGTTTGGATAAATGTTTGGATTCTGGCACCTGAGGACGTTTGGGTAGTTTGACTTTGAGTCCATGTGTGTGTGTGTGTGCGCGCGCGTGCCCGAGGGCTCCTGACTCAGGTGATGGAGACGGTGGGTGGGCTGTGACTCACCCAGTTTACCCATTTTGCTGCTGTTATCTGACGGGCTTTGATGTCAGATTTAACTGGTGATTGACAGTGGATCATGCGCAGTACTTTGTCAGCGCACCCCCCCCATGCCTGGCTATATTTGGAAGTCACCAAATTCCATGATTTATACAACCCTTTCTCTCTGTGAAAGAGTATTTGTCAGACTACTACTGACAAGCGATTCATATATAGCCAATTACCCGTGATTTGCAGTCATACTTTGCAACCCCAGAAAAAAGTGGAAAGCCTCTAAAAGGCAGGATAATGAACTGAAAAGTTTGTGTGCCTCAGTGTTTTTGTAGCAAACCAAGCCGAGGAGAAGCAATCGCAAATGAGGGCAAGGACAGCTCACGCTGCCAGAGAGATGTGTCTTCCGTGGCTAGTGTAGAGTGACAGAGGGCTAAGTGAGCATGACCGTCGAGGAGAGGTAATAGCATTACGGTCTGCCAGTCATGAACCAGTGCAAGAGATATGCTACTGTTGCATTTCAAGAAGAACTAAATGAGGAGCACACAGGACAGGACACTGTGACATGTGGTCTCTTTGGCCTCAACACCTACAAACACCCTTACATGGCTTAATAATACACTTGGAGTTTTTAGTTATGATATCATTGTGTCTTAATATGAAGTTGTTTTATGCTGTGAGTCCATATGGTGCTATCCTTCTACTGTGATTAAGGCTGGATTTAGCGTCAATTAACCACTGTTGCCTTTGGGTTAGAGATTTGCTGACACTAAGCTTATTTGGCATAATTTTCTCTATCTATCTATCTATCTATCTATGCTTGTCTGTCTTGGCACTGAAGAATATAAGAACACTGTGGACATCATAAAAAACTGATTGTGTATCTATGAAAAACAAGAATATATAAATATAATACTGCCTGTACTAATGTGGAAAAATGCAATTCCAATATGAGCTGCAACAGAAGACAAATACACATCCTCCTCCTTTTTTAAAGTGCTGTTGCTTGCACAACAAGATGCACGACGAAATGCTGAAATGCGGCAGTCCTTTAGGCCAGTTATCCCCGTGTGCAAAGACAGTCTTGAGCACAAAAGTGGATTTGAATCATTTGCTGTCAGGCAGTGAATTTCCTGCAAAGCTTTCAAGGATTAGTCCCAGGTAAGAATGTCCCCCGCCATCCGTTACCCAGCAGCACTCCTTTTCTTTCTTTCTTTTTTATAAACTGGCAACATTTGGAAATTCTCCTTCGTCCTCCCTTTTTGAGTGATACTACTCGCCAGGCCCACATCAATCACTGTTGATGGGATTTGAGCAACGGCTAGGGGTAGTAAGCAGGGGAGACAGGTCTGTTTGCTCACTGTTGCACAAGCTCCACTGCAGTGACCCCACGAGCCACCAGCCTGCATTGCCAGTTGGATAGCTGCATTTCTGCAAATCTTCCTCTCTCATTAATTATGCCTAACATAGGTTGCACTAGTGCGACTGTGTTGACAACACACACCCACTTTTCTTTTGCCTGCTGCACCTCCCTGGAGAGAAACAGGAGTAAGCTGTAATTATGGTTTATAAACTTCATCCAGGTGACATAATCGGGGCATGGCTGAGATGGCAAGGGGCTGACATAACAGCTGCTAATAGATTTATAGCTGCTTTTTTTGCATTGCATTTCTTAGACTGTCTTACTCTAATGATACAGGTTTGTCAGATGGCAAACACAAACTAAAAAACTACAGTCATTATATTTCCAACCATTTATAAGGAAAACAGGTGTGTACAGCATTAGAGCAAATACTGCTCACTTCTCAGTGAAGTAGGGTGAAAACAGTACACCTATGGAAAAGCAGCAGCTATATTATCCCTGTGTTTTCACTGTGAGGAACACCTTGATAGTGGTCCAAGGCTCGGCAAGCCGAGTAGCCCGACTCCCAGGGGCCATTTCATAATGAGGATGCGCTGTCAGATAATTAGATACACCTGGCGCAGGCGTTTTCAGGAAAATTTTGATTCATCCCAAAATAAAATATCCGTGCCTGCCAACATGAAAGCAGAAAAAAATATCCCGCTGTCACACTGCCTCTCCTCTCACGGTGGCAATGTTTTATTTATTTATCCACATCTTAATGCTCTTGGATAAGGCGGGCTTCATTTTTGTGCTAGCTGACGCATTAGCTGCCAAAGTTTCTCATCTCTTGCCGAGTGAGCCGCTCACTCATGAGGGTGCCAGCGTCCCTCCGCGAACATGGACTCTCCGAGACTGGATGTTCTGACGCCGCTAAATTTAACAACTCCCTTGGCCGTGCGTGCACAAGATCCCCATCTCATTCGGATTCCACAACGGTGGCGTGACAGTACAAATCACTCCCCAGAAAGCTGCGTAAACACTTGCGTCACACAACCTCAGATGTGGCTGGTCATGTCTCTGCAAATAAGAATAGTGCAGGTGTGTTTCAGGAGGGAATATTCATCTTACGGCGACGGGTGTGTTTTCCTTTTGTGATCCACTGACAATGTCTTAATAAAAATATTTTGAATTGTATGGATGCACATGCATCTAATCAGCCATTTCATGCACATACTGCATAAAGCAAGCAGTGACTGATTAACTGAATTCACTCCAACACACACAAATATGCATGCTGAAACACATTTATACAAAGGTCAATGCAAACACAATCTTAAATATAATGTCTTTTTCTTAAGGCGTTGATAGGAAAATGCTGAAACCCTTTCACTTGTACTGTTTATCAGGCACATGGCTCCACTCATAAATCAGACACTCATTAAGTTGTTAAACAACAACTTTTGCCTTCTGCAGGAGACATCAGAGCTATTAAGCCTGATGTATGTGGTACAGTAGTGAGGTGAACCACTGCAGACTGCTCATGTTATCCAAGAGATGTAGTTTTACTCATTTTTTACTCTGGTCACATTTTATTTGAAAAGCCCAGTGCTGATACTTAAGTTGGTATCAAGAGGCTATAAAAACTACAGATTATCAGGATACTTACTGCAGAATACACACAAATGACACAGCTTCTATGCACTTTTTTTGAGCTATAAGTATCAACATGAATCACCAGTAAGCCTTGATGTAAGAATGCACAAAACAACAAAAACAAGAACAACCAAAATGTTTAATTAGCCAGCCGAATTTAGTTTGCATAGTCTGTACTGGAATAAATTATTTTGCCTGTTTCTGCCAGCGTGACAAGCATCTGCTATTACTGCTGAAAGACTGTAGCATTTCAAAAGCTGCTTCTTGAACTGTGTATATCTGAAATGGCTTTGCTAGTAATATGATTTTTTTTTTCCAATCTGAAATGAGTCTATGCACAATATTGTTTGCTGACCTGTTGCCATAAGTGGCAGTAACTGGGTAACAGTAAGTGCTAAAATATAGCTTAACATTAGCATGTAAAAAAGAGTCAACCAAGTGACTCAGTATTGTGAGTTACATGGCAGTGTCTAGCTAGTTAGCTAACATCAGTGCTATTTGCTTTCTGTATTAAAGACATATTATGATATCAAGCTGGACCTGCGTGGCTGTCTTACTGAACAGTATATGTCTGACAGCAAATAGTGATGTCAGTTTAATCATATCATTTCATCTGGAGCATATTGTCTCTTTGTGAACCTGACAGTCAACTAGGCTTCCTGTCTTTTCTTTCTTCACTGGTGATACAGCGAGAGAAATTCAGCTGTGAACAAGTGGCACAATATCCCATGATTGGCAACTGTACAGTTTAAACTGGGGTCAGCTTCTAACATGCCAATGCAATATTGGCCCTGCAATGCGATGCAAATGTGTGTTGCTATTTGACAGTTGAAAAAATATAAGATGCTCATTGTACTGTGCATTAGCAACGGATGGCAGCAGTGAAAGTTGTATCCATGAGATATTGCTTATGCATTACAGTAAGTACTCTGCTTTTCATGCTTGGCTGTCTTTACCTTGAACCCACGACAAAGTGACCAAACATAGGGCCGTGCTCTATAGTGCTCTCTTATGTAACGTTACCTAACTTCTCTCTCACGGTAGCAGGGGTTCAGACTCAGGCTCGGCGATGCATGATTTGAAATTCTTCTCAGCAGTGAGGGCTGCGGTGGATGTTTCCCTTCTCTGCTCCACTTACTATATTGTTATTGCCTAAAGAAAACCCACATCTGTATGGTGCAAGTGAAGTTGGGGCGAAGAAGAAAAAAAGACGTTGCTTTCTCTCTGCACTGACATGACAGGAACTCACAGAACTGATGGATACTGACAAAAAAGATGGGGACAAGAGGGGGATGTTATGGATGTGCTGCCCTGAATCAGAATCACTGCCTGAGTTAATAACTATGTGCACTCAGCTGTGCAAAATATCATGAACATGTGTACAGTATAAGGCAATCCACTACAACAGAAACACAACCTACAGCTCCCTACAAAGGTATTAGACTGTACAGACATTAATATCATTTTCACCCTTTGTGTTTTAGCATAGCTTAGTTCTTTTTTTGATGTCATAGGTGCCAGCTTAGATAATGACTTGGTGCAGTTTCTAGCAAATGCCATCACGATCTTACATCCTGACCTTTTTGTAAGCCACATGTACAGCACCATGGTGGCGGATATTTTATCTCCACACATGCTATTGCCGTGGCATTCCTCTAACATCTGGTGCCCGGAAAGATTTCAGAGGGCACTGGTATGTTGAGTATTGGCATTATAGTCCACCGGGAAATGGCAAAGAAGAAAACAGAAAGGAATAATGCAGGCAAGCTGGAGCCAGAGTACTCTGCACAGTTCGATGCTGCTGCCTCTATCCGACATGAACAAGAGAAATCAATTAGACCTACTCGGTTGCTATCCAAGGGACTTCCACCCTGGGAAAGGGTAGAGCGAATCAAAGCGTTTGGCAAAAAAAAACAACAAAAAAAGTAGCAGAGGAGGAAAGTGAACTCGAGTGGCAGTTTGTTGTATTCTTTGTCAGATCAGCCGCCTCTGACCTCAAGATAACATTCATTCTCTCTGTTTCATATCCAAGGCATGTTTATAATTCCAGACACTTCCCCTTCTCTCTCTTTTTTTAACACTGATGCAAAGCTTTCTCTCTTACTATCCTTTCAGCTCAGTAATGAGAAACAAAAAAGAAAAGAAAGGCTGGCAAAAATGCTGCTTTCAAGAATATTCTGATGAAGCCTTAGCTTAGTTTTACCTGCGGATTCTGCAGTCTCTGTTGTCCCAGCAGCCTTAGATTCAAACTATTATGTTTATATTCATACCTTAGAGCCTTCCAGCAGTCACTTGGAGGTCACTGTGAGCAGCATTTCGTTTTCCACTCCATGATGGGCACCGCAGTTTTTGTTTTGCTGAAAACAAAAGAGCAAACAAGTTGGACTGGTGGGGTATTATACAGTTTTGAAAGTTGTATCTAAACAGGCTTTAGCTTTAGAAAACTCTTTGTTTGAGTTTATAGAAAAAAAATGTCTCAGGTCCCTCAAGATTAAAAAAAGTTTCTTCATATCAAATATGAAAGAGTCCAAGTATTGTGGTAAGATCAGTGAGGCTAGTATCCACAGCGTATAATTTATTAATAATATTTTACAGCAAGTGAAAGTAGTCTCTGTAATTTAAAAATATATGCGGTGCCACAGTAAATGTAGAGATCCTCTGAATCCTACTTCCAAACTTGACTAAATAGACATTTAAATCTATATGTGGATTTCTCTAAGATTTTGAGAAAATGATTTTGCATAACTTGTGGAGATGATTGAAAGAGATGCGGCAATTGATGCTTTATGCATATTTCATTGAATGGAGCCGAGCTCTGTAAATATACCTCTAAATATTGAGGTTGAGAGTGCACAGCATAGCTCTCGCAGGACCCAGAGGCCTCATCGTCTTTGATCAGTGTGAAAAGAGGACATTTTTTGATCAAGCCCTACCTTGGACATTTAAATCAAACCCTTGACAGACTCTAGGGCTGGGAGATATGGTGTAATCTCTACATGTAGGAGAAAGTGGACACCCCTGGAAGTGTGCTAGAGTCTATTATATCATACAATTTCACTCTTTCCCTTGATGAATATCTATTGGCTGGTGATAGGGGAGTTATTCTACAGAGTGGAACTTTTAATTTGACAAAGACGATCTGTCTCATGGAGTCTTTCAAATTGTTATTGTCTGCAGTGTAACAGATCTGGGAGGATTAATGAACAGGAATCCATAACCTTTTTTGTCTGACTAACATGACAAAGACAAGAACAGAGTTTAAAAGTCAAAGCAAAAATGAAGATAATGTGCTGATAAAATAATGGAAATTTTGAACAGCACAAGCTTAGAGAGTAGTGTTCCATCTATAATCCTGTGTGTACAGTTAGCTCAGTCCCCTGACAGAGCACACATGTAAACACAGCACCCCCACCTCCCACTCAGCCCTGCTGTAGGTTTGGCTGTGGGTGCTCAGCAGATCCCTCGGCATCATGAGAGAATAACAATGAGGGTTTTGGGAGGGATCAGTTCCCCAGCACAGAGCCATACTGGGTAGGGTTTATGTAAGACCCTGGCTTCCTGAGCTCTCTGCCAGTTTAAGACGACAAACAAATGGTACCAAGGAATACTGACTTGCCAAAGGGGAGGGTTGCATCTCTTCATGCTACCCCCACCGCTTCATCCGCCCTTGACGCGCGCAAACACCCTCCCTTCTGTTCATGCACAAGCCTGGTTATGTGTCATGGCTTGTGATACCAGGTCTCATGTGTATCCATGCAAGTTGATGTGTGTTTTCACACCATTTGTTGCCTCTGCAGCGCCGTTGCCCACTTTGAAGCCACCCCCTTCCCTTATCCTCCTCTTCCTCCCTTTGTTTTTCCCCTTCATATGTTCCAATGAAAGAAGGCTGGGATCTGTCAAAACCCATCCTTTCTTCTGTCTGGCTTGTCAACTTTTTTTTTTTTTCATTGTAGGTAGGCTGCTAAGGAAATTCACTCAGCCCTGACACCCCAGTGGTTCTTAAAATGTCAAAACAGGTAGAGGCTGAAATACAATGTATGTGTTATCATCAGCATTTCCTGTTTTCACATCATGATGCAGTTTTTCTCTAATCACATGAGTCCTGTAATAGCAGCAGTTCAATAGTTAATCTGTCATTAATTATTAAGGATTTATAAATAGAGCTGGATCTACTACAGAGTTTAAATATCTCTCTTCATTGCTTATCTCTGTGTGCAATAAAGCAAAACAAGCACCACCATAGCAATCATGTAGATAGACAAGTCTGCTGAATAGTGTTCAGAGGTTGCAGAGTTTCTTGATTTTTACCTGAGCTACTCAAAAGTGCCAGTCCAACTTAGTTTTAGGCTCATTTCTACAAATTGCAGCCAGCCACTGATAAGATGAAGCCCACGGTCCCTTGTTGCTAGGTGTATTTTTAGAAGTAAAAGTGTCAGGCACACTGCGTGTGTGCTGTCTAAATTTCACAACAGAAGGCACCCAAGTCTGTTGTTTTAATCAGCTACATCTGGACTTTATTGGTTGGAAAAGTGGAAGATACAAAAATTTAAAAAAAAAAATCTCTATCATGCACGTACTGAAAAGTCAAACTGGTGGACTGAGACAAGTTAATATGTGCTGTTAAAAGCGGATTTTGGGAATATCCCACATGATAGAGGCACAAAAAAACCCCAAACACAGTTAAAAGGCAGTTTCACAGTGATTTCCTTCCCCAGACACTATGAGGAAGACATATTGTATACAGTGTGTTCTGACATGCAGTAGTCCGGAGCACAGTCTCCCTTTATTCCTGCATAGCACAGAAATAGATAACATTAGGATCCATTGAGTTGGGAGTAAGGGGAAAATCGATGTAAGGTGAAAATTAAATTTGGCCCAAAGAGCCTTTAGACAAAGTGCAATTTGAAAACACATCTTTTATTTTCCCCTGGGTGTCTGATAGGGGCAGGCATGTGATGGACGGCGGATCTAACCATCATGGAAAAAAGCAGAGGTATGCTATGAGGGAAAGGGAAACACCCTCATCTCACTCCTAATGTGCCTCCCCTTTGATTGTCTAATTCGGTTAGGGCTACGCGTCCCTTATCGGATCATATCAAAGGTCAGAGGCGTCCTGTAGACAAATCAATCTCCCCGTCTGAGGAGCCGCAGAGGAAGCATGGATTGAGGGAGAGCCGATCCATCTAGTGGGCCCAGAATGAAGGTGGGTGAGGAAAAAGAGAAGTGAGGGCAAGAAAAATTATGGCATCTGCTGCTCAGAGAGAAGTGGGCGAGAAAGGTGAGATTGAACTGTTGACTTGGGGAATGTGATATGCTCAGAGAGAAAAAGAGTTTACATTATTGCTTGCAAGATAAGAGCGATTCTTTGAGAAGACCTGGCATATCATGCCTACCTAACTGCCAGAGAGGCTGATATTTCCAACTGGGCTTGACTGAACGATCATTTTATTTTGGGCGAAAAACAATATAGGTTTCAATGTAGGACTGAACAGTGATTGGAAGCTTCTTTTTTCTATAATTTCAGTCTGACATTTTCATTAAAAAAAAAACAGCTCTCTGGCGGTCAACGCTGCCCGACACTATTAGCTCTGTGCTCTAGGTGTGAAGATAATCCAGTGCTGCACATCTCCTCATGCATGGCTTCCCTCATTTAATTCACTTTACAATGGTTCTCTTTTGCACATTGAGCTGTCTAACCAACTGGTGCATCCTGTACAACCTAGCATCTTCGGCAAAAAATTACAACTAGCGCTGAAACTGAATGACTAGCTCTTTTGAGAATTGCTAAATCATTAAGATCATTTGTCAAGTAAAAATGCCAATGGCTTGACAAAACAAGCAATTTGCAACTTAAAAGTGCCCCACACAACTTTCTGAAAGCTGTGTTTTTAACATCCTCAAAGCAGTCTGTTGGCATTTGTTGGTACACTGCCCCCTGCAGATGAGTGGAAACTACTGGCAGGAGTGTATTGGTTCAGCCACACACACACATTTTCGCTAATTGTTTGTGTGGTCACTACTAGTGGTCAAAACCCAACATGGGACCTTCAATTTGTAATGATAAAAAAATGAGCTGTTTCACACAGGCGATACAATACCTACGGCATCAAGGTCTTGCTTTAGCATTTTTAATGGGTTGCATTTTAAAGCATATAAAGTAGATTTTTTTCCCCCAGTATCTTCTTCAGATAAATGTCAGCTGCTTCATACAGTTTATTTAACTGACAATTGTGGTCTGGGCCTTATTGTAGTCTGGGTTTAAAAAGGGGAATTTTTAAAAGAAGCAATTTGATGCTGTCACTTTGGGCTCTTTGCCATTTTTTCTTTCTTATATCAAAGGCTAAAAAATTATTCAATGGTCAGAGTAACTGATGATTAAAACAATCATTAGCTGAAGCTACAGTCAGAACACTGAGTGATATCCAGCCTTTTGGGAGGTCCATTAAAGGTTGCTCATGAGAAACACTGCTTTAGTGAAACCACTACTTATCATTCCTCTCTTTCCTCATCTCACTGAATATTTTTAACCAATACTCTAGACCTCTTAGAATACCCATTAACAAATAGTCATAATTAAACCAATGATGCATAAACACACTAGTGGTGGGCAGCAGTCCTGGGCAAAGTTTATAGGTGAGTATAAATCATCCACAGTTTAATGCCAACAAGATGTTTAATTTGGTCCCTCTGAGTGTGTAATTACTTCAATTAGCCTCAATCCTGCACAGAGAAGCACATGCAAAATGGACCCAGGTTGCCCTCTGGTCTCCCTACATTAAAAGGCAACAGTTTATTTCCTCCTGTAAGATTAAAACTCACTGTGTAATAACTCACCAGTGCCTTCCCTCCAGACACTGTTGCGACGGTTCAGTGTGCGATAATGTTTGCTCAAGCAACTCTCAATGAGATTCAGCGCTCCGGTGACACCATTACTCTAAGCTCATTGCCTAGTCAGGTTGGGTGGGTCTACCCTGCCTCAGAAAGTCGAAGCGCAGAGGCGCCAGAAGAAAGGGAGCACCTCTCGAGACAGATTACATGTCTGTGGACAAGCGAATAGGCTTGCACTTCACCTCTGCCTCAGACAAGCGGGTTATTATCTTTTGGTGGGGTTTTTTTTTTTTTTTCACGCTCTTGCCAGTCATGTAATGCATCCAGGACAAGATGCTCGCCTGGCAGTCCGAGCAGGTGGACGACAAGGCAGCTTACACATTTTCGCTAATTGCAGGCAGTCAGTGAGACGTATCTGAAATAAAGATGATGGCACAAGCCTGCAGAGGAAGTCAAAGCAGCCTAGGCCTGAGCCAAAGTGTTTTAAATGGATTACACCAGTGTGTCATTGCGATTACACGCTCCTCGCAGGGACCGCGACAAGATGAATTGTATTTTATGGCTTTACAGCAGATCTTTTTTTCTTTCTTTTCTCCTCCAACGTGAATGCATTTTTGTCCCTCTGCTGTGTAGCGTGGTCTGAATGTGGGATTGTTTTTGCCTTTGAACCACCTCACAAACAGTTCATCTGTTACTTTTCCTTAAGGGGACGTTTTCTGTTTATCTCAGACTCAAGTGGCGGACTGAGAAACCATGTATACGTATACATTTTCATGCTTTGTAAATAATATTTCAGACTTGTTTTGGCTGGTTTTGTATGGCTAAAACACTAGAACTTGCCCTCATTTTGCACAGAGCCTCATAGCATTTCAAAACATACACCTGAGCCTCAAAGGGCCTCAGAAAATGACACATATAAATACATATACACTTTTCTCTACAATCATTCACTCCCTGTTTAATAATAATGTCTTATCTTTCCTTCCTCAGTCAGTATAACATATCACTGCAGCCATGACATTTACATGTCATTTACACAGCCCCACATGAACAGCACAGCAACAATTTACAACCTCGCTTTCTATTTACATACAGTACGTAACGTGAATTATAACCTTGTTGATAAAAAATGATTTAATAACAGTGCTTCATGAGTGTCCTCCAATCCGAACTTCATCTGCACAGAAAATCTTTAGATATGGCAAAGGGTGGGTGTGTGTGTGTGTGTGTGTGTGAGCAGGCAGAGTGGGTTATGAAAGCTTTAGAGTCAGTGTGTGTGTGTGTGTGTGTGTGTATGTATGAGAGAGAAAGAGGGAGGCAATGTCTCAAAGGAGTCCATTAAGTAGGGAAAGGGCAGGGGGTTAAACACTATAGAACTCTTAAGTGACCTAGAAGAACCCATGTTCAAATGTACAGTTATACACAAACACACATTGCTATACTTTTACTTCTGAGGGCATGCCACTTATCAGGAAGTTACTCTCCTTGCAAACCAACAACTTTTAATAGCAACATGTTTCTACTTCCTCTATACACTCATAGTGAGACTCGTCGAGCCACACTGTTTTCAGTCAGTGTGATGTGGGGGTGTATTACATCTGATAGCTGTACTGGTGGAAATAACCCCTCACATAGACCCATGCAGAAACTGTGAGACTCATGTTTCTGCATGAGAGCTACTGGAGACTTGTAACATAGGTGTGAAGTTGTACTCTGTAGCCTACATATGGTGTTGGAAATAGGCTGGAATGTAAAAGTAAATGAAGATGCAGTCCATTTAAGAATCATTTGAATTTAAAAATTTTTTTCCTCCCTAATATTTCTCTGTTTAAATAAATAAATGTGAATCTCAAACCATTTTAATAATTTAAAGATTTTGCAATCCAGTTGAGAGGTTGATGAAATAGATTGTGGATGACTTGTCCTTATGGCAAAAGTAAGAAATCAAAACAAAGTTAATTACAACTCATTTTGGTTACTAAGAAAGGAACAGTTTTACATTTTGAAAAAGACACTTATTGGTATTATTGTGTCCTAAGATAGGAGAAATAACACATAAATCTGCCAATTTAGCAAGAGTCACTTGGTTGTCACTTGGTATCTAGTGACAACCCTACTATGCATATGGCCTGTGCACATACATGGTGGTAGCTCGTCTTTATGCTGTATTAACGCCTTGCAAAGATACAATTCCAAATAACTCCATGTTAAGACAACATGACTAATCTTGTAATTGACTGCTATTGGTTAAGTTACATTCTACTGCTCAGTTATCCACAGATGTATTTCACTCTGTTCTTCACAGAGACCTGCCTATGCTGCCCTCAGCACTGAGACAATCCTTCACTCTCTCCTCTTCAAGTGCCTACAGGACTTACTGGGTTTATATCAGTGAACACACTTGCTCCTCAAGCTAATCATAGCACCAGCGTCTATGAAATTTGATCAGTCTTAACAATGACCATTGTGCGCTCGTATTGAGCACCATACAAATTAGCCTCTGTGATGGTGGCCAGTGGGACAATGTATTCTGCTGGCTTTATCACATCGTGCCCTGGCCTACTATTAATCTTGTGGACTGTATGGGATGAATTAATGCACTGAGGGATTTGTAAGGCTATGGATATGGATTACATTGTCTAAGAATGTATTTGAATTGGTCTCTGAATGTAATTCCAGTGGACTGAGATTAAATTGAGCTGATAAGAGTCTGCTGTAACAAACCACATTATTATTGCCCTTGTCAGTCTGTTGTGCATGGCAAAATGAAGCAGTGCTCCCATAATCCTGTTCATCTACGAGAGGTCTGTATCTCTGATTGAATTTCATAAGTACAGTTAGTAGGGATTGGCTGGAAAGTGATTGTCATTTTGCTTAATATGTCCTCTGCAGACTTCTGCCTCTCACCTTCGAGCACCTTCTTACTCTTGGTCTCTCTCCTAATTCTACCTCCTTGGCTTGTGAATTAACTACTCACAAATTTCTGAACTACTCACCATAAACTGAAGAGTGTAACATCCAGAGGAACTTCTCTCTCTACCAATCAAACAGACTACCGACAGGGATGTCTAGACTGTGGCTGCTCTCTGTCCTCCCTCTCAGTTTTTCTGCTGGGTTACATCAGATTACTATATCATAGCGCAATTTCTCTTAATGCTCCTTGCACTGTAAAATCATCACTACAATCTTTTATCTAATACCGACCTAAAGTGACCCCCCCCCCACGACAATAATTGAAAATTATGTTCTTAAATGACTCATTAAGTGTTGCACATTTTCTCCCACACACTGAAAGCATTTCCTCTCGCTTTTTTGACAGTCACATTAAGAGAAGTTAATGTGTCGTGTGCATTCCAAGCATCTGCGCTCAGTAGAGGCAGTTTGAAAATAATTTAAAGCTGGAAATCTGCACCCCTGCTTGTGCACTAGCAAACAACGCTCACATCTTGGGAATAATGCGGTTTCATTTTTTGGATTGTTCCTGTTTACTTCTTTCACCCATGGTGACACAGGGAGGACAACTTCTTGTAGCTTCTCGTGGTTTCTGGCAGGCCAGTGTGTGCTAACAGCCACAGTGATTTTCAAGCCAGGGAAGATGAAAAAATAAATTAGCATTCGGCTCCAGGCTGTGCCACAATCATGGTGGAGCATCTCCACAGAGAAACACTAGCATCCACATTTAAACTCGCATATTAATAAAGCATGGTAATGATTCACCAGCGACACTTTACCTTCCCTCTCGCCCCACCTTTGCGCCCTTGGAAGCAAACCTGTTTGCTCAAACACATGAGAAACGGGTGGCGTCATGGCATAAGAGGGGGGAAAAAAGATTCAATGTTCAACATTAAGCTTGCTGGTCACCCCACTGAGCCAATGAATTTTTTATAAACTGTCCCTAGAGGTTCATAAACATTGAGAGAGAGAACAAGAGAGACTGAGTGAGCGACAGGGATGGGCATGGAGGGCAGAACGGGTCCCATTTCAGGGTCCTTGCGAGATGTTTTCGTGCATCCGGCGTGCACACGGACACCTGCTGTGGCTGAACTTACAGGGAGGTGGCAGCACTCGCAGCTGTAAACAAGACTGCGTCGCTCAGTGTTTTTCTGTGCTTAGAGCTGACCCCGCCATCCGTTTGGCCCCGCTTAATGATTACCATAAATGTCTGGATTGCCTGCATAAAAATGTGGAGTGGAAACGAGGGCCTCCGCTTCCATTAGTGGCCTCTGTTTACTGGAAGGGCCAAGTGTGTCCCCTGGGTAAGGCCAAAACTCTCACTGTCCTCTGCAGACTGTCAGATAGACTCTGTAATCAAGGACTGGGCTAAGTGGATGGCTGCTCTGATGGTGATGTTCATAAAATGATTATTCATAGAGAAGAGAGAGAGGTAGTAAAGGGCAGGAGTGTTTCTGCACAAAGAGATCATCTTTGAAAAATTAAAGCTCAATCAGTGATAATCATTCTAGGTTGCTAAATTCTTGAATATCCTCCAACAAATCGGAATTTGGAGCAACAGGATGCTGTTCCAATTGATTTCTTGAGGTTAATAGGTACTTGGTTTCCCTCAGACAAAAAAAATGGAAGACTATGTCATCCATTAAGGCATACAAATACACAAAATGTCACGAAATAATATGAAAAGAAATGTATTTTGTTTAATAATGGGAGCTAATGAAAACAATAACATCAAAGCAAGAAGCTGTCAGCTATATGCTCATGGTCCACAGCAGTATATAGCTCATAGATTTTACAGGTCATTTAATCATTTGGGAGCATGACTCCAACTCAGTTTTAATATCTGCAATTCAGGGGAAATGTCCAGGCGGTGCATTGGGCTGTAAGGTGTTGCTGAGACAGTACATACAATAAAATTGCCCTGTCTTATTCGGGGGGATTTGAGTTTCAATATGATCTCGTCCTGTTTGTTTAGTGAGGAAGAAATATATGGAAATCCAAACAATAATCCAAAAGGCTGCAGTGCATGCAAATTTGCAGCTGACTAAAAATACAATCAAACCACCGGTACAGCAACCGTTGTGATTAGCATCGACTGTGCAGACAAGCGCATTTGCCTTTTCTTAAAGTGGAGAGATTAAAATGTGAAAGCAACTCCCATAGGAACTCAGAGGAAAGCAGCATAATAATATATGGGGTGGGGGGGTGGGGGGTCTATTATGAACATGATGACAAAAGATCAATGTTGTCTCTTATTCCCAGTGACAGTCTGAGACTAATATACTCATTAGTGTTAATGCCACTGTGATATAAATTGAACGGCTTTATTCTTAATAGTCCTGGTTCTGTCTGCATTGGGTAAAGAGTGGGTCTCTATGAGCGAAATCTGTCATGTGTCCCCGAGCATCAGTGGCTAACAGTGAAATTGGGTAGTTATTGTGAAAATTGTAGAGGGAATTGTGCTATATTGCACACCCTTTAAAAAAAGGTGCTGTGTCCTCCGTTTGAATTGCTGTAGGTGGATGGTAGTGCACAGGGGAGCATTTTAACAAGCAAGAGGAACACCTCATTTGGTGCTCTTTCACCATGTTATCTTCACCATACTGTATGTAAATATAGGTTCAGCATTCGGGATTCTGTGCCTTGCCATATGTGCAGGTTAATTCAATATTTATTTACTTATTTTTCAACAATTCAGTTGTTAATGTTTTTGCAGGAGGGAGTGAGTCTCTTGAACAAGGCTTAGTATCGGGTTTATTTCTGAATAAATGTTCCCCATAGGAAAGGACAGTTACTTTATCTACATGAGCAATTACCAAGCTTAAATATCTTTCCTGTGAGGAGAGCTGAGTGGCTGTATGCTACATACAATATGTAACATCTTGATTTGATGTTCTTGCACCTTAACTAATATCACTGGACTTCAGTTCGATATCTGCATTATGGACTGCAAGTATACCAACAAAACAACTGTTATTTTTAAAGGATAATTTGGAAAATGCTAATGTGGTCATGGCCTCATACACGCCATCACATATGAACATGTAATCAGTTGTTAATTTTTTAAATAAGCTTGTAAAACACAAGATGTGGTCCAGAGGATTGCTGGGATGGGAAAAAAAAAACAAAAAAACAAACAAACAAAAAAAACAGCTGGAAGGAGAAAGAGCTAAGCTGCTGAGGCTGGAAAGTTTTTCACAGCTGCTGTTGGCTAACAGCAACAACAAAGCCAGGAGCTGGGATTAAAAAAAAAAAAAAAAAAAAAAAGTTAGCTGCATATAGAGCTGAATTCTAATGAGTGAATGCAATTTGCTGCATTTTTGACACATGTATTTGTAATCTAACGGTCACTAGAGTGCATCATTAGTGAATAACTGTCAGAATTGAGGCCAGTTCTGCTCATCGCAAGAAACTGATGTGATTTACTGTGCATACTGCACAGTATTGGCAAAATTTCTAATGAGTTTCCTTTGTTTATACTTGCCAAGCTCAATTTGAAGTTTTGTGGCTGTCTATTAATTTACTAGACATTTAAAGATAATTAGGCTTATAATTAGAAATGAGGTGTTCATAAAAAGAGCAAGCCAAGGCTGAGGAAAAAGTGAATAATCAAGGTGTTCAGTTTGAACTCCGTTTGAACTATTTTTTGACAGACTGAAGGGCTGGATCTTACAGTATTTTGTCAGTGAACCTTTCTGACAATTTAGCTAACTGAGCAATCACCATACTCACATAGTGATTGTTCACAGTAGCGAGGTCGACTTTTGTGTTCTGGACAGACCATTACTTTGACAAACTTTCCGAACAGAATGAGCTGTTGAGTGACCGCTCAGAACCTGTAACCCCGCAGCTGTGGGTTTTGCCGACCCAAGACAAATAGTCTATAGTCACACCTTCCGACAGAGAAAAAGCATGTCACTAGATTCCACAGCCGGTTCAGTTACACAGGGCCGGCTTACTGATCGATATTAGCCTGCCAATGGCAATGTCTGTGTTAATGCCTCAGAGTACTGCTGCATTCTCCCCTCACAAAGCCGTTTTGGCAATCCCTCCCTCTAATTACACATGCATTCTTTGTATTCTCTCTGTCCATTCTCTGCAACAAGCTTATAACAAGGGCTAAAACGCTTTCATTCTCTCATTTCTCTCGCTGCCAATGAATTGATGAAATATTCATTCAGTTATGCCAAGAAGTCAGAGTTTTGAGTGTGATGGACGCTAATACCAAAATGAGGGGTTGTGTAATTGTGTGCTTCCTGCTGCATCATAATCATGTGCTTGTGCCTGACTAATAGCAGTTGTGTCCGAGTCACCCACCTAGTACCTGGGCCCGTGCAGATACTAGACGTGAAGAGAGGGAAATTAAGAACAAAAGAAAGATGGAAGATGCATGAGGGGAAAGGAAGAGGGAACAAAGAAAAGACAAGAAAGAGGACGGAATATATTTCTGTGGGTATGAATTATTCAGACGGCTCCAAGAAGAGTATACGACCACATTATTGGTGCTGTTGTGCTCTTGTATCTTAAATTTTTTTCTCTTTATTTTTCACTTGAATTGCAATAGAACTTAATATTTCATAGACCAGTTATGTTTTTTGACCCTAAAACAAGAAATTAATACAAAAGTCTCTGTAGAAATGAAATAGACGCAAGTTGTCTCTAAACCTTTAATTGATGTGTAAACTTTGGAGAATGGGATTTGTCATGAACTGTAGCCATAATTTAAAACCCTTGAAACTGATAATGTCATAATAATAACCTTAGCTTTTGGATCTGTGATAGCACTTGAAAAACGCCTTTAATGTTGTTAGTCTAGCCCTGTGACTGACAGGTAGGGTCTTTTCACTCTGCCCTTTGATCAGCAGCAGGTTGACAAGGTGCCCCAGACATGTGCGACAAATGCATGCACACACACACACGTTTCTTTTCACGACAAACTGATCAAATATTGAATATTTTCATATTTGTGTGTCTTGTATAGTATTATTCACATTCTAGTTCATAAGTTTTATCAATATTGGTGAAGAAGGGAACAAGGTGAAGAAAAATCGCTGTGCCACAAAGCCTTCAGCTCTCCAGTGTTGCATCCAGCAGGCTTTGTGTTCGTCACCTCAGCTGTGAGCTTATGTTTGTCTTACAGAGCTGTGCCAGGAGAGAGGAATAGTATGTTGGAAGAGGCATTTTGTGCTCATTCGTGTGCTTGCAAATATGTTTGCACATGCTCACTGAAATTAAATTAATTTGGAATTGAAGATGTGGAAATAAAGGCATTAAAACTGACTTCAGAGGCTCATGCAAGCCCCATGCTTTCATGTAAAGATACAGCAGGGTACATGTGTAGTATTCACTGCATGTTTTGGAGCTAATGAATATATTGAGGCATACACTCTCAGCAGGTGGTGTTTCAGCAGGCTTTAATAATGGCCAATCACTTCAGCTCCTGTCATCGCCTTTAAAAGCAGCAGACAGTTTCCTAATGGGCAGACAGAGGAGACCAGGCTGGCCTCTCCTGAGGTGAAAGTGATCTTGTCACATGGCACGCATATGCACAGTAGAGCAGAGCTGAAACAATAGGTTAATCAATTAGCGCACTGGCAGAATTAATTGGCAACTATTTTGATGAATGATTAATCATTAAAGCCCTTTTTTCTTGCAAAATTGCAAAGCAGTCCCTGGGTCCAGCTTCTCACTTGTGATGATTTGCTGTTTCCTGGCTGTCTGATGTGATAGTAAACTGAATATATTTGGGTTCTGGACTGTTAGGTGGTCAAAACATTTCTGACATTTTAAAGACTAAATTATTCATCCAGTAGTTGAGAAAATAGAAATGTTTAGTAGCAGCACAACAGTACAGCATCTGAAATATGCTCAAAAGGGGCCAATGATGTCTCATTTTGAGCTGAATTTATATCTTCTATAAAATTCCTGTCCAATGTAATGATGCATACAGAGTTCTAAGTCAGTAAGAAATGCACATTTAGGCTACAACTGTGCACCAATTTACGAAAATGGTGAAAGTGTTTCATCCAGCTATATTTGGGTACATTAACATGCTTAAATGAATGCTAAACTAGTATAGCTATGGCTGCTTGGCTTGTTCCTGATGAAAATGGCATTGCACCTGCATTTGAGCATCTGCCTGTTAGCACCTGCAAGAAAACAGTCTTGTGCTCTAAGTATTGCTATCATCTTAGCCGTTCCTACTCTGAAAATACATTTATGGCTCCTGCTCTCCATATCGCGTAATGGTGTACAGGTGCTTGTGCATGTGAATACTGTATGGACAGCACAGTTCAAAGGGCTCGTGTCTGGAGAGCTTCTTATGCTGAGGTAGAAAGAGAAGCGGAGCAGTGCTAGAAACAGCTGATTCCTCCCAAATCACTTGACAAAGTAGAGAAACTGGGCTAGTGGTTGCGAAAAGAGAAGTAGGGAGAAACAGGGGAAAGAGAGAGAGACTAACACTCATGGACTCCTTCAAAACAGGATTATAATATTCACTACACAAAGCCTAGTTAATTTTACAGTTGGACTGCACGTACCTGAACTTCAACATTAATGATGATGTTATGGTAGAGTTTTAGAGACTCCTAAAGATTAAAGACTTTCTTTGTAGCTCTGCAGATTTTGTATACCACCTGCTGGCAATCTCTCTGCAAGTTCATTTCTGGAGAGCTACTCATTAAATTTATGAATGCTTGAAGGAAGTTGGATTTTCTATTCTCTCCATCTGTATTTTTGTCCATATGGGACGAAGTGCTAAATAGGTTCTTTCCTCTCGTCTCTTGTATTTCTCTGGCGTTACTCCGCTCTGTTTCTCCTCACTCAGAGGGAGTTTGCCGAAAGAGCAACACATGCGTACGTCGGCCATCTAATCCGTGTCCTCCGAATTCATCAACACGCAGACTCACTGTGCCAAGCAACCTCAGTGTCAACTATTTGAGTTCTACTTTACTTTTTGTCCTCATGCTGCCACCTTCGAGTGAGAGCGGAGTTGGAGAGATAAGTCAAGGGTGGGAGGAGGGGTGCTGGAAAGGTCAATGCCACAACATTAGCTATGGTGAGTGTAGGAGGAAGTGATAAATAAAGAAATAGATAAATAAAAATAGGCCCAGGTAGTTAATAGTAGCAGTAATGAGACAGCTGTGCCCATCAGCAATCGATGAGCTCCAGAGACAGTAATCACTACAGCTTCCTTAACCGTGTTTTAATTGGATGTCAGTCACTGACACTGCTGCTGCAACAACCCTCCCAGACTGGCTCTATGTGCCTGTGCTTTGTATGAGAAAGACAAACGGATCTAGGTGTGTGCTAGAATCTCTAACCCTAAGTGTGGGGTATGTGTGTAATTACATAATGTGTCCTTTGCATTTGTGTATATCAGCATGGCCACTCGGGTGTGCATCAGCGTGTGTGTGTGGCAGCACTCACCAGTCATTAGCATTGATTTTTCCAGGAGGGGCCTCTCTCCCCGGCCTCCGTCTCTCTCAACACGCCTCCCTCCAACCTCCTCCTGCCATTGCTCTCTTGCGTGCAAATAGCTGTAATTTCGCTCTCACGGTCTTGGTCACTGTGGGCCCTGCCCTCCTGCAGTGTAAAAGATGGCAGTCATCGATCGGGGCATCCGGACGCCCGCCCCGCCCCACCGGTCCCCCACCGCTGAAGGATCCCTCTGTCGATGGAAATCTCAGGTAAGTTATGAGCACGCCTGCACAGCTTCCAATTAACTAACAGACTCAATGCCAGCCACAGCCTCCCTACTTCCCTCCCCTCGCATTTGTCAGCTGTTAGCATTGAACTGCACAGACATACTTTGCTTCTACAGGCCTTTTATAACTATCAGGAACAGACATAAGTGTTCTCAAGCGCTGAAACTATAACAAGAGAAGAGGGTAGGATTTTGTATGTATGTCACAAGTGAGGTGTTTTCAGTGAGAAGTGACAGGCTCTAGTCTCCATTTCTCAAAAAAAAACCTCTTTCACCTTGGATGTCGATTATCATTCACAACCGCCACGACGGCCTAATCATGAAAAAAATATTGTCTGGCCTCTTTCTATGGAGCACCCTGTCATGAATGCACAGCCTTTTGCTTTAGACGTGACTGCTCAGGAGTAATCTGGACTCACAACCAGTCTCACCTAGACAGGATACCGTTTCCTGCAAAGTCACTTGGTGGAAGAAATAATACTAAATGTGATTGTCCCGGCTGAGCACAAATCCCAGTTGCTCTTTCTGTGCTGCATGACAAAGTCATTATTTGAAGCCCTGCGTTGATTAAATATTGAGTGACATGAGAGATGCTGTATTAAATCAAGTTCATTATGTTAGACACCACCTCCCCTGCCAGTCAGTGTTCTCTCCCCAACATGCAGCCATGTTCAAAACACACTGCTGCACGCGTGTCAACCTAACCTGAACCACCTTAGTGAGTTAGCCTATCAGAACTTTTGATTGGCTAATTAACATAGAAAACACTAGCTAGTTAGATCATATGAATATCCTCTCTAGGGAATATGCGCATATATACATATTATAGCTATGAATAAAATGTCTTTTTCAAGCAAAAAAATGCAGTAGTAAGAAGACCAGAATTAATCAGGCAAAGACAACAAACAACCAAGCAAGGAAATGAGGAAAAAAAATAATAAAAAGCTTCACAGCTGTGTGCCTACAAAACTGAAGCCCTGGCCGCTCAAGCTGCAATTAATATTCCAAGACCATGGCTCAACTGCCACCGATTATTTCAAGTGCCATTGTTTTTTTTCCCACCACTGGAGAGGCTTAATCATCTTAATGTTTTAGGGAGAAGTAGTGAGAAGCTTGACATTTTGTTTTTTTTTTATTTCCTTCAATGTAATAGGGCCAGAGATGTTTGCAAGCCAGAGCACATTAGGACCTGATTACTCCAATTTTCTTCCATCTCCATATCCAATCCTACTTCTTCCCCTCCTTCCCCTGTCTAAATAAACCCAGATAATCTGTCATTTTGCCAGGCAGCTGTTTTTTGGCAGGTTTTCTTTCCTCCTCCCCCCTCTCAGGCACTAAGCCCACTGGGCCCAGTGGGGAAGATCTAGCAATCCGCGTAATGTGAGCATAATAACACCAACAAAACATCTCATTCCACGTCTAATTCAGTGTAGCGGCTAGGCCGCTGTGTGTGGGATAGAAGACAATCCTCTCTGCCTTCTCTCACCACTGTAGCCTATGACTGGCTTTTCTCAATAGGTTTTTATGGTGAGAAAATAGGATGGATGCACGCAGACTTGGCGTTCAAACAAGGCAAATCCCACAGTGATTTTTAATTTTGAACGGCATCCTAATGGTAGCATTTGAGTTTGTGTGACCCTTATTGCAGCAGTGATGCCTTGAATATAAAATCTACCTGATTTCAGTAGCATTTGAGGTTATTGCATTATAAGAAAAGCCAGTGGCATTGTAATCAAAGGCTTTTATGCCTTCTCTTTCTGAAATCCAGCCCATGGGGTCCCAATTTCATCAGCTATATTACAGCTCTCATTACTTCAGAAAAAAACACAGTGGCCCACATTTTAAGTCACTGCTCTCTTTATGAGCTTCTTTTGCCCTGAGCATTGATATCATCAGGTTTTTTATTGCATCTCTATTGTCCATTTCCCTTGTAGTCATAGTATTTTAATCAAGGATTGTGATTTGGTGTGGTTTTTGCCTCACTAAAGCCATCTTACTGTGAAGCTCTGCATTTAACAGGCATACAGTTTTTGATCGTTTGTGTGCATGAATTAGTAATTTGTACCCCTAAATTAATCATTTGTACCCTTAAATCACTTAATTCGTTTCCAGAATGTAACAATTAGTGCTTATAAAATATTCAAAATATAAATTAAAAATTGTTACCCTTCCATAGAAATTACAAATTGCTGTCTGGTCACTTAGGGACAGTGCTAGTGGAAGCCTAGAGGCATATGTCAAATGATGACATCACTCCTTTCAACTATTAGGGTTAAGTTATTTGAAATAATGACTAATGTGTGCACTGTGTGTAAATCCACTGGAACCAAGTGTACATATAGTCACAAAACAAGGAAAATCACATTTGGTATGCACTGGGTTCACAATCTGTAAATTGATAATAGAATGGAAAAAAGGATTCCAGAAAGAGAAGCCTCTTGCCCCCCCCCAAAAATGATTTTTTTCCCCCCTGCTTGTCAATCATTCTCACTCATCAGCAAAAACTTTGCCAGCACTGTCACCTGAAGAGCTCACACTTTCAGGCCCTAATTAAATCTCAAACCCAAATGCTAATTATCCAGCAAAAGTATAACCTTCCCTCACCTCCCAGCGTGCCACAGTCAAATCCCTGAAAACACACTCACATTCACAAGCGCCGCAGTTCTTTCCTTCCTGTCCCAGGTTGTTATGGCACCTCAGCAAATCACAAGGCGTCTTGGAGGAGGTGTGTGCCCCTGGTGCTCTCTCTGCAGTCAACCAAAAACAAAGCCACTTAATATTATCAACACAGGTGACAATCACATGAAAAGATCAGCCACTTAGAAAGGCCCCCGGGGTGTTTTTGGGATGCAACACAGTATGACTGTACAGCACATTTTGCTTTCATGGAGTATGCGGCAATCATGGCTCGGTTTTGGGCTTTATTAGTCTCAAGCAATGACGGCCAAGATGTTTAGCTCTACAAACCCAAGGCAAGTAGAAAAAATTCTTTTAGTTTTCCATAGAATAATAATTTGATGTAATGCTTGCATTCAAATCAGCCTCCTTGCCTCAATCAGAAAGCTACTCCATTTGTGGCCACAATAAAAAGAGAAATAAACAGTTAATGTTCAGCAATTCCCTAATTTCCCACAGCCATTTCTGTGTTTGCTTGTTATTAAAGCCAAACCACACAGACTCAGCAGTTTACTACTCCACTGAATTAGTTTCCAACTATTGATCAAAAGTAAGTCTAGAGGAGTGCGAGTTGCACACTTGTTATCGTGGTTACCACCACATTTTCCCCCATGCATTTCTCTATCTTTACATTAAATAAATCCTAATTCTGTCTGTCTGAATTATCCTACTTCTGATGCACTTGGATGTTTTACACCTCCATGTCATTGCTACTCAGAATTTTAAGCAGGGATAGATTTTGTACTCCAAAGACAGCTTAATTGTCCAAATAACACATTGGTGCACTTTCAGCTTGTATCGCAGCTGTGGCCACTGGGCAGCAAATAGCAGACAGCAGCAGGAATAGCAGATAGTGGCAGCAATAGCAATTAGATTTATGGAGCTGTCTTTATAAAGATCATTGTTTTGTGAATGGGTGTGTAGTTAGTGGTCAGGGATATCAGCAAATGGCTAGTGCATATCGGTGACACTAATGACTTAATGTCTCTGCCTGAAGTTGTGCAATGCGATTCATAATTGTGTAACTTTTTAAATTTTTTTAAATTTGGTCTTCACTATGAGTTTCAAAGTTGTAGCAAACGATTCATATGAGAGTAGTATTGATCATGTAATCTATCTCTCCAACACACAGATGACAAGCCTGTTTTCCAAAATGTCAAATCATTCCTTTAAAAAGAGACCATTACTTATCTCAACAAAACTTCTGTATTAATAGACAGTGGTACTTGTTAAAATAATTTTACCTCTTTGGAATATTAATGGTCAAAGTCATGCATAGTTAATTGGACTGTGCACATAGGTTTATACTGTATGTATACATATATGCATATCAGCATCCCTGATTCTTAATTTCTGGCACAATTAACAGCTCCCTACTTTGTCGTGGCATAGGGCACCTGGAGGGAAGGGAGTCCTCGAGAGAAGGCTCAAAGGGCCCCCTTAACCGCTGCATACTAATTGACATTCACTTCTACTCCATCCTCCTCCACCTCTCAGTGTCATTATTTTTCTTGTCCCCCTCACTGTATCCTGTTTTTTTTTCTTTCACTCATTTACCTCTGATTTTCTCACATTCTCTTTTTCATCAGTTTTTTTCCCGTGGCGTCTCAGTGTGATGCCTCCCCTTCCCCCATCTCCACTCTCTTTGCCCCTGCACAATAGGGCCTGGATGTATGTTTTAAATAGCCAATCATGCTTTCAAGTCTGTGAATAGCTTTTGACAAAAGCTGTTTGTGCTAGCATGTTAGCATAGCAATCAGTCATTCAGGGCAACTTGATATGGCCTCTCAGAGCAATAACAATGGAGTTAATATGACTGGCTATTTTTACATTCGTGAGTGATCGGCACAACTATTGTTGATTTATTTTGTGTGGCTCCTTAGGGAACACAACAGTAGACCTGGTGTAACTCCTGTCCAAACTCATGTTGCTGCCTCGCTTATACAGTCTGCTGTCCAAGGTGCTGAAACTCTCCCTAACCACTTCCATTCTGTCTGTGTATTCACTAGGAGGCCACATTACGTACCACCCCAAACCAATTTGCAGGGAGTGGAAGTGGGTGATAAAACCTTCCAACAGTGACGCTTGAATGCTTCGTACAAATGCATGTTCCATGCAACTATCCAAACAAACATTTACTTGTTTACTGCTCTAACCAAGAAAGACATTTAATTATAGAGACATTAACAAGTTAAAGGTTGCATTATATGTAGGACCAAAGATAACCTTCTTTAGATAGACGTGATCCACCAAAGTAACTTATTCTTCTCCATAGGCTTAGACCTACTGTAGAGTGAATGTAATGAGCCTGCCACCTCACTGCCCACACTGTTACTTATGTAGACTATTATTAGCGCTGCATATAAGATGCTGAAACAAAACCATGGTTACAAAAAGTTACAATAGTCAGAGAAAGCGAAGTTTGTCCCGATGCTTATTGCTGTATTTATACCCTACACCTTAATGAAGGGTGCCTCATTTAGCTGTGAGTGTTACTACAAACAGTTACACTCCGTGATGGATTGGTAGTGGAGATGGTCCGGTTTAAGGCTCGCGATTTCACTTTGGTATGCATCCTTACATGACCTTGAAATTGATCAGGTCCGTCACTGTAAAGGGCATTCCAGCTCTCTAACGAGGACTGTGGGGCAAGAAAGCTTCCCAGAGGAAACTTAAGTGAGGATATACAGTGCAAGATCCTCCTGTACAAATGGCCTTCATCTGGTATGCAGGTGCGCACACACCCGCACACACACACACACACACACACTGATTTAATGGAAATTTGAAAGGCAGCTGATTTAATGAGAATGATCTTGCTTTAAAACCATCATCACAACAGTAAAAAGCTGTCAATCTGCTGACATGGACAGGACAAATGTCAACACCTACTGGATTGTAATAATAGTATATTTATGTTTTCATTCATCATAAGTAGTAAAATGGACGGATGTTTGCAAGATTTAGGCCTGAATTATTAAAGAGACATGCAGTACAAAACATCCAGACTTTTCTGGCCTTGCTCTCTTAATGTTCTTTTCCTTTTAACATACTCTTGGCTCATTTTCAGGAAGAACAGCAAAATCCAGTGAATATTTTTTCTCCTTAGGGTCATTATCATAATAGAGGTTTACCAGTTTGTCTTTTTCCTTCAATGAAATCATTTTTATTTTGCCTATCTGTGTCATTTATATTCAGTAACACTGAAGCAATCAATCACTGTACACTGGAGTGAAACACCCGCTGCGTTCAAAGCGTTTTTTTTTTCCTTTTTCTGTTTTTTTCTCCAAAACGGTAGCTAAATGATTTCTGCAGATTATGAACACTCCTCGTCATACTCTAAATGACTAAATAATTAATTTAAATAAGAGAAATAATAAATAAATAAATGGATGCATATGCAAATTACTGCAAGGGAAATGCTTTGCTGTTGCTACAAATTGCTGGAGGATAAATGGATTTACTCTCCACTAACTCTTTTTGGCTATAATATAAAATTCTCACATAGGCCCATAAATGTTCATGCAGAAAAGGGTATTATCTTCATTTTTGCTTTAATTGTATGTTTTAAAAACATTATTTCCAGTATCACCACTGCCATTCTGGTCATCAAGCTTTCTCTCACAGTTCAGCAACTATCCACATCCCACAAACATTTCACTGATCAAGAACAGAGAAAGAAAACATTCCCACTGGAAAAGTAATTGTGTGCCTGGTACTGGGTGTAAAACATCATGGTTTAACTGTCTATGCTGTCAAAACAGATTTCTCGCAACAATTCGTCTCAGGGGAAAATATGCAAAGGGTAATAATTTTCTCACTTCTGTGGAAGGACATCCTAAATAACCCCAACAGCTACATCACATTATCTGTGCAAACATAAACTCCAAGGCAACATGGCCCTACAGAGCAGTTACAAGACGGCTGACATGTGATCCAGCTGTGCAGCCGTCATCAGTAACTGCTGCAGCTTCAGATGACGCTTGACTGGGAAGGACATGTCATTTCACAAAGTACATGCTGTCTTTCTTTGTGTTCTAAGCTGAAGATGATACGAACTGAGGAGGAGACTGAACAGAGGGAAAGTTCTGTAAATGTGTTGAATTGCTGTTGTTTTGTGGCCATTTCCCACCGTACCCCACTGAGATAATATACACTAATATACACTGAACTACCACATTGCACACTCATAATTGGTTTAAATAGAATTCCAGGACTTAGAGCTGTTATATGTATAGAATTTCCCTGACCACAATAAATCAAAAATGACAAAAACTATTAACTAAAACCATAAGTTACTGTTGTAGGATTATAACTAACATGAGATTGAAGGTAGTTTCTGAGAAGCTGCTTTTCCTCCTCATGCAAAACTGACTGTTCGCTCAAAGCCCCCGTGTTTCAAAATGCCTGTGCATGCAATATTATTAAGAGTATGTCCATGGACCAAAATATAATGCTGTCAGTGGTAGCTCCATGCTTTTTGGACAAACTTTGAGCTTTTTTCCACTTGTGGTCTTCCCATTGTCCTCTGTGCTGTTTCAGATCTGCCCTCTTCGCTGCTGAAATGGAAACCTAACTCGCAGCTCAGGTCATAGGTTGTCTCTCATTTTCTGAGCAGACTTATATCTCATTGTTACCCCTCCTGAGATTTCTCTTGCCCACACTGCAGAGGAACCCCGTCTCCACCGTTTGACCTCCCTTTCATTACGTCCTGACTCCCAAATGTCTTTCTGTTACAAGTGCAGGTTTCCGGGGTGGAGATATACACCCCTGCCACGTGCCCTCTTCACCCTATCACTCCACCCCTCATTAGGGGTGAGGATGTACATGGGAGGACAGCTATCAGTGCCATGAAACAGTGGACTTAGTCTCTTTCACTGAATCACACAAAACCCACTGTTCAAAGACATCATCATTAGTGCACTGTTGTGCACTGTAGCTCTCCTGAGTTTAACTCACAGCAATGTGCTGAATGGGCACTCAGCCTAACCCTATAATCCCCTCACAGTGCTGCATGTACTACTTCTGACATTCCTCCATCCCCGCTCATGTTTAATATCAAACAGTGCTTTATTTGTGTTGCCACGTAAGGTGCGCTAACTGCAACACAGTTCTACAACTGACATCACCTGGCCTACTTACAGTATGTGAGGAGAAATATCCACCTTCATTATGCATAGGACTCCTGACAATCCCCTCCTAGGATTAGGTACGTTTGTGACAGTGAGGGTGCAAGCAGGCATGCAGGGCTCAGCCGAAAATGGGTAAAGGAGGAAAATACGCAAGGTTATATATGCGCCCCCCCGCCCGCGCTTCATGCTCTCTATCTTACGCTCCCCAATCTAGCCGACATAGTGTATTATACATTAAACTGTAAGTAATGACAGAGCCCAGGTATATTGTAGTCAGCGATAATAAGAAAACCTCAGGGATTTTTTGAAGATCTGCATGCACAGGCATATAAGAATGTAGAGACAACCTACAATGCATCTTGTCTTTTCTTTTTTATCCCTGGTTACTGTTGATAAGTCACTAAGGTATGATGGCATGGCAGATAGCACTGAAATGATGAAAAATCAGGTTGTGTTTCTTGCCATGCGATAACAAATGCAACACGACTGCACCAACCACTATTAGACATGCATTCGTCTAATTTAACTGAGGTGGTAAGGAAGTCCCAATGCAAAGACTGAGGTCCTTTACAGAATGTTTTGATTATAACTATGCTAATGCGGACACATTTTCCCCCACTCTGGTTACATTTTAAGAGTTACAGAACAAGCCACATATAAAGAATTCCCTCTGCTAAAATGACTTAGGTTCACATGGTTTTGACTTATTTTCTCTGAGAGGTAAATTTTTGACACTAGTTAGATCAGTCAGACTGAGGGAAACCAGACATGTCTTCCGTAATGGATTTACTGTGCAGAAGGTGTGGGAACCTTTCATGTTCTTCCTAAGTGAAAATGAAGATCTTGTATTTTAACACCTTGTTAAGATTTTGCCTATAGATTAACATTTTCTACCTCATTATCACTGCATAGATGCTGTCTCTCTTCTCTCTTCACAGCTCCAAGCGTGAGAGATTTCATTAAAGTAGCAGCTTAATTATGTAGGTGTTGAAATTTAATTAATGAAAGGGTAGAGCAACTCCATTACTCTGACACATTTTTGACGCTTGCAGAGGAAAAGAAAGAGATCTCGTTTTAGCAGAGCGATGTCCCTTGAAAGTGTCTTTCTTTCTCCAGCCCATGTCTAGCTATAGTCCCTGTCTTCTCAGCTGCTAAGCTTACACCTCACCATCGATCATCCCTAGCAGTGTCAGAGGAGTTGACAGCAAGATTCTCCCATCCCCAAGCCTCACAGTTTCTCTCAGTGAAAAAAAAAAAGGCCAGTGACAGAGAGTTAAAGGCTTTCTGCTGATGTGCACTTTTGAGCAATGTTTTCCATGGATTCTACATCGAATAAGAAATTTAGACATTCTACTTGCTGTCCTAATGCTCTCTGTACACAACCTGTCTTCATCAAATGAGATAAACAAGCACAATTGGTGATAACTATGTCTCTACTTGGTCCAGGGCCTATGTTTATTATGCTTCTCAGAGTAGGAAAGCAGTCTTAAGTGGCCACATATTCTGCCTCACTTTTTGCCTAAGAGTAAAAGCATTTTATCACCTTTCGTAGCTTAGGAAAGAACTCACGTCTCTGCTAATATTTAGGAAAGCCACAGAGGTGTCCTTAAGTGTTCAGATTCAAGTAGACTTACACGCACATTCTGTGGGAGGACTGTTCATTGATGACAGTGAGGTTATTAAAAGATATCATTCTACCAGGACAAAATTATTTTATGAATGACTTTGTGTGGGGTGCAAAAGAGAGCACATGCACAAATACAGATGCACAGCAGTGATGATGTGGGTCTGTCACAAGCAATAATTTCAGTCGCAACAAATCAAACTTTGATGGCTCTTAACAGTGTCTCAGATAATGTGCATCCATTCATTTTCACAAGCTGCTTCATGCAAATAGTGTGTTGATTGTTTATCTATTTAAAATTACAGATGGCGGGGCTGTAACAGTTGCAGGATATGTTCGTATATATATATATATAATTTTACATTACATATAAAGCCTTGTTCTAGCTTCTGTATTTTGACTTTCACTGCTCTTTAATACAACTGCCGCTGTCAGAAAACTACAATATGTCATAATTGGCTGAGAGTCATAAAATAGCAACATCACACAAATCAGTCCTACTCTTTGCTGAAATGAAGTGTAGAAATCTTCATAAAGTACTCTTAAGTCCTAGGTAGGAATCTTTTAGTTTTAAATTATCAATCCCTAGATGGAACAAATAAAAGATCCTGAATCAGAACATTAGGAAGCACAAAGCTACAGACATATTTTTCTGTGTTGAAAAAATAAAATAAAATAGGCACTACTCACAAAAGGCTTCTCTATCCTGTGTCTAATGTGCACATGGTCTTGCACAATACCACACACAAATACTCACACACACACAAAAATCCAACCCCAGGTGCGTTCTCATCTTCCCAGCAGGTGCCTGACTGGCCAAGTGCCCTGGCGCCTCCCTCAGATAAACACTGTGTCTCTCACAGTGTACTGATGTGACCTCCCTTCCTTTAAGCTGGAAGCCTAGAACAATGTGAACCACATAGCGACAGAACTTTGACTTCTTTAGCACACAAAGTACAACTTCTTCAAAGTTGGCCTCTAAAGAAATTTGCCGTGCTGCTGCTGCTGCAGCAAACACACGCCCTGTATCCAGGTACAGGATTACACAGGTGACTAATCCTTCTGAAAAGCTGGTGCATGGCGGACTCGATGGGTATGTTGAGTCACAGAATCATTCACTCACAAGTTCTCTTTAGCGCAGATCAGAGAAAGCTTCGGGGCAACATTCGCCACGGCAGGTTTCGTCTGCATCCCTGTCCCTCAGCCGGCACGGCCAGCAGTGCCAGCAAGTGGCTATTACACAATCTCTAGCACCGTGATCTCTGAGAAACAGAGGCAAAGGGACCAGGGGCATGCTGGTGTGTGTCAGAGAGCGAGAGAGCCAGATGGAAGATGACGAGACTAAAATGAAAGAACAAAGTTGGTGGCTTTCCAGCTTCACTGCGGGATGGTCATACAGTATTAAACCATAGATGGCCCTAAGTGCAGCAGCTTCATCCAGTCGGCCAGCTCAGCCGAGGCTGTGCCACAGACTGCCTTTGATGTCCTAGGGGGTGGGGGGGTGGGGGAGTTGAGGAGGGAGAGGGTGGCGAGGGTGGGTAGACCGCAGCTGTTTTGGCCTCTCAACTGTCACAGCTGACACGGTGAGAGCCAACAATAATTCTTCTCTGTAGTTGTGCACTACAACCCTCATCCACCCCTACGTAAGCCACCTTCCCCAACATCCTTCCCAACCCCTGTTGAGATGTACGCCCTCCTGCCTGTCTGCAGATTGAATGCACATACATATAAATACACTAGTAAATGAAGCACAAAAAGACTAACTGAAGCAGAAAAAGACTGGATTGATTGAATCTAATGCTGCTTTGAGGCTGTCACATACATCTGCATATGCTGGAATACAGTAGAATAATAGACATGAAAACAGGGTTCGTTGTACTTTTGCATTCAATTCAGTGTATAGCATTGAATCATTTTGAGTGCTTATCCCTCAGAAAGTACTTGAGCATTCAGCAACAGCACTGCAGAGTCCTTGTCACCCTCATGTTACATCACCTGTATGGAATGTGTGGCATTGGACATCTTTCCAATTCCTTTTTTTCCACCAAGTAAACCTGTTGCTACATGAAGCATTGCCACAAGGCCAAGGTGATGTCACTTCACCATGTCTCAACATACAGTGGTGAACCTTTCTTTACTTTGGGGATCACTATCTGAAGAACATTAGTTCAGGTCAGTAACAAATAAATGATGTGATGGGACCTCCAGGACTTTTATTTTAGAATGGATTAGTTTTGCACATTTAGGGTGCTTTTACAAAACGACTTAGCAGGAAATCTTTAAAATGTCAGCAGTAGATGGTGTTAGCATGTACTTAGTAAGCCATGTTAGCTAATAGCTATAGCTGCTAAAATCTGCCAGTGACAAGTGACTGTCAAAATTGAAAGTTGTCTGCATTTGTCTCAGGAGTCAATCTCTAAGCATCATTGTTTGAGTTGAGTATCATTGTAAATGAAATCTTACATCTGACACCACAGCATCAGCATAAGGCACTGGACAATTAGAGTGAGACTAATGGAAGGATTTATTTTGTTGCTTTGATTCTGTGCCCATTAGAAGTGTTTTGGCTCAGGTAGAGAGGTCAAGGACAAGCACTAGACTAATTTACCCATTCTGTAATGTGCTGATACAGTCCAAGATCTCACTTGAAATTTAGTTAAATACAAAGGCTGTTACTTTATTTGTACAGCAGTGATTAATTGCGGGTTGTAATATTTTTAGGGAACTCTCAGTTACCTCTGTCTACAAGAGAACACTCTCCACATACAGTGACTCACATGAACCTCATGCTATCCTACCCCCACGCTTTCCTCCCTGCACTAAATGGGTGTCTGATTCATACTGTTCTGTGTGATTTTTTTTAAGGGATATCTCCTTTTTTTTTAAGCCCTCCTCTTTGAAGTTCATTTTTAGACGCCCCACGGATTACACTCAGTGCCTGGTGGAATAGGTTAAACATGTCCAGATGTGCTGTGAAGAACTAAATGAACTGGAGACAATTTTCATTGCGATCCATAGATAATTCTCAACTTTTTAATGATGCCCCTTGGCTCGTCTGTAACATGATACACCTACAGGCATTAGTACCGTGAGAGCAAAAAGGGAAAAGTCATCTTTGTAATAGTGAAAGCTCATTTCCCATGGTGTTCAACAGTACCTTCATAAAAATAGCATGGTGAATGGGATTTATGTCTTGCATGTCCCTGTGCCATTGTGAGTGCGCAAAAACTTACAGTAGGTTTTATGAAATACTTATATATCTTCTCAAGAGACATACATTTGAATAATGTGCTCCATTGCATTTCATCATTGCTGACAAATTGCAAACATTGTCTTGCTACTGCAATTTTAAGATTATCTACCTGAGTCTTGCATTTAATTTTATGAACTCAAAGTGTATAAAGTTAGCTGGGTTGACCAAAGAGCCTCTGCACTGGCACACCAAACAAGCAGCAATAACAACAAATATCACTAACTTAATCAAGCTGAACAAAGGAATGGCAATACCTCTAAATATCAGTAACTTACTCAAATAATGCATCCGATGATACAGCCAACTTCAGCTGATATATCTACAGGCAGTAACACATGCAGATCAATATGCTGCAGCAAACAAAGGGAAACACTGAGCAGGCCTCTAATCAGTTCAGGTGTGGCACAATAGGTTGAATGGCTAAGCCCCGCCTTCCTGGGACTGAAAAGGAAGTTGGGATTTTAACACAAAGCCTGTAAGATAGCTACATGGTGCTGTACAGAATAGATTTAGTTGTTCTTGAATCACTCATTTCTGTTTGCATATGTGTTTTTTATGCATTCTCTATAAAGTTTGTTGCAAACACACATACACTGCACAAGTTTGCTGTATTTTAATTCTCTTTGAAAACATTAAATTGGCCACAGTGGTGGTTCTGCATTTTGTAGGCCATCACCAGGAGCAACATGCACATCCAGAAAGTCTTTGCAGGTGCTTGGTAACAGTCACATTCAAATTCACTCAACAAGACAGACCATGTTGTGGTCGAAATGGTGTATTTTCATGTATGTATGATGTCAGTGTGTATATTTTAAGTTTAGCCACTTCACTATAAATTACATACATTGGACCATTTCTTTACCATTTCAGCTAAGCACACTGCAAAACATTCCACTGTGCTTTAAAGATTTCAATATTTTTTCTATCAATGAACGCATACACATCTTTCCATTCATTAAATATCAAAATCAATTAGCAGACTTTGTTTGCATTTTTATTATCATTATTATTTTTGTTGAAGTTGCAATAGTGTCATGAGGTAACACAATGAAGACCTTTCAGGTCACTCTGCTCTTTATTGTTGATAATTTGTGATAAGCTAGGACTCTTAAATTGACTGGTATGGTAACTTAAAAATACAGGTCAAAATAGTGGGGGAAAGAAAAATAGACCTAAGTGGACTGTCAAGTTACTCTAGAATATAAATGGCCTGTTGGTGTTACCCATTTGTCAAACAAGGACTTCAGTGACCTACTGACCTATAAAAAGTATAATATTTTGTTTTATTTTGGGGCTATCAATCATTTTATGAGAGTAAGTATTTTTTGCCTCCTTGTCAAATGGCCTATATCTCATTATGAAATGAAACTCTTTAAGTGTTGTGCAAAGTGCAAATGAAACAGAACAAATTTTGAGGCAGTAACTCAGGCTTCCCATCATAATGACAGCAATATCATTACATTTGCATCGCCAGACCACATTTGTTTCAGCTTTGGACCCATTACAGCCTACTACAGCTCCAGAATCCGACAGTGTAGAACTAACTTTAGATCGATTTAGTTGTCTGTTTGATGTGATGAGACTCTATCTGAATGGTTCTCTGTACAGTGGGTGAAACACTGCAATGCAACGTTGGTATTCTGGCCAAGTTTCCTTTTGCTATCCCAGGAGGAAGTTCATGCATAATGGATTAATTGTTGCACACATCCACATGTAAAGGGCCCACAGGTTAGTATTCCTGCAGTCTCACACCGCTCAATAGGTCACCCAATTGCCCATGCCCAGAAATATCACTGCAAATCTATGGAAATAGTTCAATTAAGTCCACAAGTGCTCTACAGCCCCCAGTGAGTGACTCATGAAGAGTCATAATAGGCACCTTTTGAGTATTTGAGCATTTTGATACAGAGTTGACACATGCATTTGGTGTCTTTCACACGCACACAAACAAAGACGCACACACATATGTAAAGGTTCTCAGTAGAGAAAGACTTTGTGAAAGTCAGTGCGATTCAGCGGTGACAGCAAGCAGTGTCAGCAGTGAAATAGGCCCTATGCTGAACGGAATGTAATGACTCACAAGGCAATTGGAGTCGAATATGGAACGGCTTCCACTTTGTTGTGACGTGCTGATGACTGGGTGACAGGCGGCCTAGCCAGCAAGAGCCCTTCGAGGGGGTGCCCTCTCCTCTTTCTCCCCGCCGCGTGTGTGTGTTCCTTTGGAAATATATTTCCACTCCAGCATTTTTATTTATGCCAGCTCCCCTGTTGAACGCTCAGGGATATTGGTTCTGTCTGAACCTGAGTGAGAGGCATCTGGCATTTATACTGCAGAAAACTCAAGCTCTGAGACAAAGCAGCACGTTGTAGTATCTCAGAAGGATAATACCAATGGTAAAGCTATGTTCAAACAACAGAAAACCTTTCACATCCAGACAGGTATGAGAAATTTTTGGAAACTTTTTTTTGTCTTTTTTTGTCATTGAAATATATATATATATATATATATATATATATATATATATATATATATATTTTTTTTTTTTTTTTTTTTTTTTTTTTTTTCATCCAGCAGTATCACTATGAAATACTAATTTGTGACTTTGCTAGGGAGAACAGAAACATTAAAATAAAACATAACAGGCATTGCTTCCTTTTTTGACAATGAAATGTCATATTTATAGGGAGCAGCATTTAAGAAGCATGCTTATTTTTTATTATGCTGATATGTTGACACCAAAGAAATAATTTGTTTCCATCCATGTCATAGACGAGCTAAACAGAAATAATTTCAACTTACTTGAGTCAAATCGCCGACATACAGTACAGTATTTTGCTGTGGATGAGGAAATTGAGCACTACAAATATCATCTCTGCATAATAGGCACAGCACAAATGATGTTGATGTTACCCAGTGCATAAATATTTTGCCAGAATACATCCTACTCATGAATGAATAACAACAAAATGAATGCCACCACCAGCCTCTCTGAAGCTCTCTCTAAACAGCACAATTAGACGCTGGGAGATTTGAATGCTATGCAGTAAGCCTCTTCATTTCAAACGTCTCTTTGATCACCTTGCTGACAAGAGCAACGATTCAGCCCCGACATTCAAAGTAATAAGCAAGATGGAGATTTTTTTAACCATAATTTATGCATGTAATGAGTCAAAATGTGAAAACAGTGAAAGGTATGCAAGACAAAAAGCAAGACAAAAAAAGAACAGTATGAGTGGTACACCAGATATAAGCAGAACTGCACTGTAGGGAGGGCAGGAAGTGAAAATGCTCACTAGTCTTTAGACAATGACTAAAACAGTGTCAAGAAATGGCTGGTAGGGGGCAACTGCAGCCATTTTGGGCCCTAATGAACTAATGATAAACATAGGCAGGCACGGGCAGCCAAACTGGCCGGGCTCGCTGGTAGGCCAGTGGAAAAGAAAGACGCAGTGGGAAGAAAAAAAAAAGGAGTTTAAGGGTTGTAGCCACTGAGCAGAGGGATGAATCACACAGCCGAATGCTGGAGAAACACAGGGCTGCAGAATTAACAAGCTACTTGCAGTTGTTCCACCAAGAGAGCAGCGTGCGAAGATCAAAGATGGTCATTGTTGCTGCCAAGGACATCTTATCAGAGCTATCTATTTTTTGGATCTTTTAATTGCACAAGTTTTCACGGGAGTGCTGAAACAACAAAAAGTTAACAGGCACAATTAGGGAAATATCCAGGCTACGTCCATTTTGTCATTTGCTAACTTTGAAAAGTTTGCATAGTTGATGCCTTTTGCTTTAGTTCCTCCTTTATTTCTTCATGTTTATTTTAAAATTCAGTGATGTACAGTACTAATGATTGTTAGATCAGAATATTATATACAGAGTTGTTTCCTTGGAGGTGCTGAAAACTATTTTCTTAATCAGTTTCTTGGTGTACTTATTATTTTTCACCAAAGTTTGTACAGTTTTGGTTATTTCACGAGATAGTTTTGTATTTATTTGTTTTGCTTTTATTTTGTCCTTGCTTTTCTCACTAACTTGGAGTAGAAGGGACCCAAGTGGATTTATTACCTATTTAAGATTTGAATCAAAATTTCAGTTGTTGTCAATTAAATCTGATAAAACCACACCCACACAGTCCAGATAAAGCAGATTATCTGCCTTTTTAAATGTCACTTTGGTAACATTAACATTAATTGTTGCTTATTTAGTCACACATTTTAATATTAAAGAGAAATACTTAAGACTTCAAACCAACTTTTGAGAGGCTTTTAAAAAATACTATTTCTAATTAGGCTGATAAGCAGAGTTGGGAGACAGCCTGATATTTTGGTTTACCTCGAGGACATTAGCAGATAAATATATATTTATAAACTTACATATAGATGAATGAGTAAGTCCTGTTTCTAAAGTTAGAGCCTCTGAAATTGGGGTTAATGTACTATACAAAGATAAACCTAGTGGTAAACTGGAGCGCTTAAAACATCAGCCATTAATGTTATGCTTATCTTCAAGCTTGTTCATTCAACACACATACAAACACAAAGGCAACCCACTGCTACTAATTCCCCAACCCTGATGAGTTCTGTGGATGGAAATGTCTCTTAAGTACTCAACCACAGTCAATTACTGTTGACTTACAGTAAAAGACAAACCAATTCTTTCTCTTTCGCTGTGTGTTGTTGACGCCTGCTGAGGCAACACAATGGTCTTTTTTTAGGGCCACAAAACAGTTTAAGTGCGCTACTTTTCTTCTTTTCAGCAGGGGCAATTTGCTGCGGCAGCGCAGTCTCAGAATATCAACAGTCTGGGCTGCATGCATCATAAGCTCCAAACTCAAAGAGCAATCTGAAGCCATGTTTGTCTCCCAAAAATGTGTAGCGTTTTGAGTGACACTACCAATGGATTCAGCTTTTAGGCTGTCAGATGGCACCTCCGCTTAAGAATGTGACACAATGAAAGATGTTATATTTTCTTGTCAGTGTGGGTATTAGAGAAAGGAAGTCATGATATCGAACTGATAGAAACAAGACATCTGCAAATTATACACTGCTTGCAGCTGCTGACTGATCGCATGATGGCTCTCTGCATGACATATCCATTTCAGTCGATCTCCATAACAATTTGTACTCTCATAGATACAATGTCTTTATTTTGATCCAGCATGCGCTACAGTATAAAACTAGATAACCTGTCCAAAGCTCTTTGCGGAATAAATCTTGTGCTTCCAGTTTAACAAGATAAATCACCTTTGCCCAGAATCATCATTTCACGAGTCAAGGCCATCCATAAGTCTTGCATGGAACTTAATATTCACTTTCAGAAGACTGAATGATCAGTCACATACTCTGTTACAGGACTGACCCGTTTTGGAGTGCCATTGAGGGTCAGTTAATACCTCAAAGGTTGCTAGGCACAGTCACACACTGTGGCTCACAGGTAGAGCCACAGGGAGCAGTTCGTGTTGGTCGATGTCACTGGAGCACTTCCTTTGTCTCCCAGTCAGCTGAATATTTCATAAGCTTAGAATAGAGTAGGTGGTGCTCCACTAAGGGCAACTGACCTGTCAGCTTATACCATGAAAAAAAAAAAAAAAAACATCTTTCTGACCTGCTCCTCCACCTCAATACCTGGCCTAGACTGAAAAAACACATACTTCAAACTACCGTGCATACCTGTTAGACTTGATCATGTGTGCTACTACATGAACAGATAAATCAGTTGTTGCTGGATTAGGTCAGGCAGATCTAGCGAGATTAAAAAAAAAAAATGAATTGCTTTATCTTCAGCAAATATATTGCTTCTATTGTGAGTCACTGTTCTTCTCATTTAATCTTGTCAGAGGCCGGATATTAAGGATGGAATAATATAATGGTGCTCAGTTGCATTACTTGCAGTGTTATTGGTGCATTGGTTATTGGTAAAGTGCTGCTTTTGACGACCTTATCAAACAGTCCATCTATTAAATGCTCAATAGAGATTAGGGGAATTCACTTTAAAGGCAGAACTCAACATTTTGGGAAATAAGTTCATTCACTCTCTGGCTGAATGCTAGATGAGAGAATTGATACCAGTCTCACATCTGCACTGTACATATGCAGCTGTATTAAGAATCAGAATGATAATTAGTGAGCTTTAGAGGTGGGCTGGCTCTTTCCCCTGTTTTTATTCTTTATGCTAAGCTAAGCTAACCAGTTACTGCCTCCAGCAACCAAAATTTACCATACAGAGTAAGAGTTGTATCGATCTTCTCGTCTAGCTCTGAGCAAAATGCCCAATCATTCCTTTAAGACTTAAATAAAAATAAATCTTGGCAACAATTTGTCCCAACAGCCCTCTCAGAGAGACCTCACTATAATTTGACAGGGGCTAAAGCTCCCTTCCTGCCAAACAAACACTACTGTGAACTATGTGGACTATGTCAACCTAAGTATAGCTGTTTAGCATAAATGGACAAAAGTCTTCACCATCTCTCGTCTGGCATACAACAGCATTACAGCAGCACAAAATGCGAAGCACATTACCAGAAACAGGGATGCTTCCAACTCCTACACAGCGCTCCCTTTACAGACAACCCAATCCCCCTCCCCTCCCACTCCTCCCTGCTAACTGAGAGGATGCTTTCACTGAATACACAGGAGAGAGGAGGGTGAAGCATCCATCCATAGTTGGAGCTATTTATTCCTTTGCTTTCTGGCGTGTGATGCACCTCGGGTGTCCCCGGAGCTGAATACTCAAGGGTTTTGAGTGAATGTAACAAGGTTCAACACGGTATTTAACAGTGGGTAGCAATAGGGTGAACAGCACAATGTGTGACTGTGTCAACATATGATAGTGTACTTGAACCTGTATTAGCACAGAACCACCCTCCCACACGGTCCACATCATTTTAGTATGGTAGTAAAATTAGAGGAGCAGCGCATCAAAATTCTCATTAAACTTTAACCCCCTGGACTATAACTGACACAGCTGATTCTATAATGATGGTTGTAGAAAGATTAAGAGATGAATCCAAGTGGGTATATGAGTATCTGAACCACCACAGCCTGGATTTTTGTTGACTCAAAAGAGATTAGGCCTAGTTCTAAACTGAGGTGGCCTTGTAAAGCAGTCTAACTTAAAGTGGCCCAGTCAGGATGGTTTACAATAGAAGGTTCGAGACATCTGGAGATCCATCCCATGTACCTTAACAGAAAAGTACTTACTGACAGGTGCAACCAGCTACATAATTTTGGTGAAATCAAATTTGAGATTGTTTCTGCATGTATAAAAAATGCACTGCTGGGGCCCAGACTTGCATTATTAACATTTAAAAATATATACTCCATTTTCTCTGAGTAATGATGTAACCTTTTCTCCTGAAAATTACATTCCTGCTCATCTATTTCAAATTAGTGCGGTGGTGTACATATGTACATGGAAAGTGAACATTAACTTAGCTCAAGATTCAGCAGTCAAGGAATAGTGAATAAAATTAGAGCTAATATTTAAGACAGGATTAATTATTTTAGAATATGGCTAACTTTAAGTTTAATGTGTACCTTCTTCAGAGGACTGGCCCTACAGTATATGTTGTTGAGGACTAATAATCATTCAGTTTGTTGTATGCAACCATAAGATCATAAAAATGTTTTAGTGGTTTTAAGTTTACAGAAAGTAGAATGCACTATCTTTCTAGCCAGCCAAAAGTGCTCAAGCAACTGTGGTATTCTTACAAAATATATATAAATATATATAGTATTTGTTATAAAACAACATGTGCTGTATGTACTAGGAGGTCTTCAAGGTGCCCTGTGGGATTTTTGTTTACATTACACATCCCAAAATACATTGAGTGTATTTCTTTCCTAAAAAAAACATTTGCCAAGCCTTTTTTAAAAGATTATAAATTCATTCATGTTTGCTAGTTTGCAGTCTTTGCCTCTGTTGGCTCTTTACTATGTTTCCTTATGTTTCCTTATATTATTATTCCTTATATATTATTATTTCCTTGTATGATACAAACATCTCAAACATCATAAAAACACTGCTCCAGAGCACCACCAGTGGTCAAAAACTCTGCAGGGCATCTTTAAATGTGCTCAGTTTGGCAAAGAAATCTGTCTGTAATTGCATTTCTCTCTTATCTGGTGCAGTTTGAAAACAAAACAAAAATAAATCAGTGTATATATATTTTGCCGCCTTATACTATTGGCCCTAATGAAGACCTTTGCTAGAATAATCTTCAGACAAGCCTGTCTATCATGTCATTTCTAAGCAGATTATGTCATATGCATATTACAATCACATGCAATGACTGTAAGCATATAAAGAGGTGACACCAGTTAAGGAACTTGCGTGATATCAGTGTTTAGTCCAACTTCAAAGTTTACTATGATTCAGATCTCTTTCCAACACAGCAAATGAGTGATAATTAATATAAATTTCACAAAGTAGTCTGATCAGGCACACCGTGTCACAGATAGCGTTATGGCTCACAGGTTTGATCTCTCAGATAAAGGGGTGAAAACAGCTCTAATGTGTGGGGAGGAGCGGAGCTCCAAGGGGGGAAAAAAGCCCCCTGTAAAAATTGCAACAGTGCAGCCCTTATTTCCCTCCCGATTGATACTAATTGGCAGCAGAATGCCTTCCTGACAAGTCTCTTGCCCTCAGCGCCTCCCGCATGCGAGCATGATGAACTGCCAACTCCGGAAATAATCCCAAGTTTAGCTGGGAAGGATCATCAAGGCCTTTAAAAAATCTGCTGGGACCTGAAAGATGTTCTCTCCTTTCCTTTCCTGGCATTTTCACAGACATTTTAGCCATGTTCTCTTTGTCTTCTCCCTCTGTAGGCCCACCAAGTGAAATCTACTTATTAGTTATAAACTCAATTACAAGAAAAAGGACAAGGAAACAATCTTCACATTAGCATTTTGTAGAAATAGATTTGGGGGGGGGGGGGGCTTCAACAAAATCTTTAGTTTTTTAATTACAGTGCTGTATTAGAGTTTATTACAAAGGATGAAATAAAAACATCACTGCAGGGTTGAGAAAAACACCCACCCGCTGCTCCCAGGTAACAGCCTTCAGTATTTATTTATTATTGCTTGGTCTCTGAGGGTGTTATTTTGTGTGCAGTTTCACAGATGGTATACCAAACATCTCAGGATATAGATCTTGAGAAATATCACAAATTAATTTACCACCTCTTGTGCCGGCAAAGTCCCATTCTTCACATGGTTAAAAAAATTGACTTCATAAAAAAAATCATTCAGGTTTTTGCAGGGCTTAGGATAGATCTTTTTTTTTCTACTGGTGTGTAATTTGACACTTGACAAAGTGTGGTGGGTTTCATGAATGAATGAATGTATCTATCAGGTCTGCTAGCAGGGTTTTCATTTAACCATACAGTCCGGTGTGTTGTATTTCTCCCTCAGTTGAACCTTAAACAATTTCTTTTTCCACATTCAGTGTTTACCAAGTCAATAAGATGTTCAGGGTTTCAGAGAACAAACCTTTTAACTTAACAAAACCATCAAAAAGTCAGAATAATAAGATGTGTTCTGAGTAATTACAGATTGACAGCTTTGTAACTATGCTGGTGATAAAATTTTAGCAAACTATAGATCAGTGAGAACATAAGAGGAGGTGTTTTTTTCATGTTTGCCAGAGAGGCATGCAGAGGAAAAAACATTTTTTATGTCTTTGGATGCACTTGGGACGGGTCATTAATCGAAGAAGCGCTGCGTTTTTTTTTCTCTTTCTCCTACTCTTTTAGGAGAGGGCAGGATAATGTGCTGATGATAAATTGAGTTTATGCTGAACTGCTAAATTCCATCTCTGGTGGTAAATCTCTCCCTCTTTTTTGCTAACTTCTCTCATCACAGAGAGTTCAAGTCAGGGGGACCTTTGTGGCCCTGTTGACATTTGAAACAAATCAGCTTTGACAGGTCAGGATCCCTTTAGAATCACTGCCCCACAAAGAGGTCAATCACTAGATGAAAGATTTATCTCTAGGAGAATAAAATGTTCCTTTCTAGCTCAAAACAAGATGTATGCTAAAATCATCTCAGATGAAGCGCTCGGTTTGCCGGAGAGTTAAAATATGCTCTGCACAGCCTGACTTTGGCAACGATGTGTTGAGCGTACTTACAGTGCTGTTAATGTTCAAGATGACTGTATTGTAGGAGACTCTGAGTGTGAAGGTCACCTTTCTTTCCCACTTGACTGACTTTGAACATAAATCTCAGCCAATAAGGGAGCAGAGGTCTATCTCAACACACATTGAAGCCCATGTTGTCTGGAGCATGTGATTTTTCCCAAAGGCTATACAGTACACCATGCTGCCAAGCTCTCTTAAATGTGCCAAAATGCACTCTGCCTTGAGGTGCACTGTGTCCAAAACCATGAAGCCTCATCCAGCTAATGATGTAAGTCCCCCTTAAGAGCAATGTGTGCAAACTGGATTTGTTCTGACCTGCTCCAGTAGTCTGGCAAATCTCTCTGTGGTGTACCTGTTGAAATGATTGTGCATGTGCATAGTGCATGTGCCTATTTAACATACTGCAATAATATGCATCTTGTACTCAATTAGGTTCTGTTTATTTCTCCATTGGCTGCAGAATCCTCTCCAGTGCTAGATGATCTCTTTTGCAGTCAGAGCACCCTCGGCTTTCAGCAGTTATTGAGGTCATGTCCTATTACCATCTGTCTTTAGCTGCATCAGGAGTAATCCTTGAGTCCGCTCCCTTAACCTTATTAAAGAGATCAAGTGCAGCAAGCAACCACTGCAATTTACATTTGCTTGGACCAACTGCTAATTTTATCACGAGGTAGTGACATAATGGCAAAACTCGCTTTCCATTCCGTCTGCCTCATTATGCAGCTTTACTTTCACAACAGAAAGAAATCCAATGACACTGATTTCTCACTTAAGTATAGTTATGTGTAAATATAAAATAGAGGCAATTTATAGGTCAAATTAAGTATGGTGGATGAAAAAGCTCCTGGGAAGTTCAAGTCTGCAGGGCCAAGGAGTCTCGACAAGACACAGCAGTGCCAGCCACCGGCTGTCAGAGGCTACTAGGTCAGCTGCCTGTTAGCTCATGAAGCTAAGGCCTCGTACTATTCCCAGCCATTACAGCGGGGCAGCAGTTCAAGATGCAGACATTACTCTGAGTTGACAAACACTATAGTAGGGCTGTTTTTTCTTTCTCTTTCATTAAATATGGTTCCAGATATTACACAGTGTTTGAGTCTAGTGGTCCAACAACTGCAAGATCTACCATTTTCTCTTGGGTGGAGATAAAAAGTGTTGCAGACTACTGTAGAACTATGTGGTAAAAAAAAAATCTAAGTTGGCCAACCAAACAAAAGAACATACAAAAGACATACTGGACTAGGTGAACCACATTGATTCTCTTACTTGCACTTTGGTATAATGGCACTACATGTTTGTTATAAGATTTTGCAGTTTCTTTTTTCCTAATTTAAATCTACTGTTATTCAACCACTGAGCTGCAGTTGACAGTCATTATACATTCAGATTTAATTAAAACCACACACCATGATCTGACCTGAAGTAAAGGCATGCTTCCTCTGTTGGATCTCTCTGGAATCTGTATCGTGGGTATTAATCTACCTGTCTGCAGTCTGATATCAAATGTGATGGATGATGGCCGACCAACGCCAAAGTCAGCTATTTCTGAGGAGCTATCTGGTTCAGACTCAGTCAAGCACAAATCTGAATGTCACAGTCCCGCTCACATCAAAGGGCCCCTTTTGGATTCATTAATTCACAGAGACGGTCCTCCCTATCAATTATGGCCATGATTAAAATGTTTTGGAGTTGTCTTGCTCAGACTTGGAATATTTTCACTGAAGGCATAACTTCACAAGTATGTGTCCTTTCTTCAGAGAAATTAAATCCTTAAAATCGTCTTTCTGTTCTGTGGTTCAGAAAATAAAATACACTACAGCAATTATACTGGGACCGAAACCTATTTGCAGTGATATAAAAACATGAAGCAGGAAGACATTCCTCAACACAGCATTGCTTTTTCTATATACAGATAAAATATATACAACTATGTAAGGGCACACAGGGCATACAGTATATTCATCTGCTAAGGAATAGAAGTAATAACCTGTTTGTCAAGAGTCATTCAACTGTAAAAAACACTGTAAAAACACATATTTTCTGGCATGTGGTTTTGAGTATGGCTGGCTTGAGAGATTGACTTCTAGAGTTTTCAAACAACATTTCTCACTTGGCAAAACTACCTCACCACATGGTCCACTAGTAGTTGTTCTGGAGCTTTTGATGGTATCACACAACGTTCCTCGGCAGATACATTTGCCCACTTTCAAATTCCAATTTTTTATGCACTTCTTGTCCTTATTGGCTTAAAAGTTGAAACTGAAAGTTTATTCTTGACCTTAGAAACAGTGGGTGGCAAAACAGTTTCAACTCATTAAATTAATGGCTTATGGCGAGATTGTTTTGCTAACTGCTGTTTTCAAGGCCAGGAATAAACTTTAAATCCTAATGATTCTCATATTGCTTTGAAATTTGGACAGTGGATACAATAAAGAACTTTTGCATGGTTTTTCCAAACAAACAGCAAATTAATTTACAAACTGATTTTTATGATATGTATGTAGCAATTTTATTGTATTATTATTTTATTTAGAAAGGTCCCTCAAAACATTATATAAGGCTGAATATTCACAATTATCAAACTCATCTCAATGTCTAAAGTCAGTGGACTGCTGCTTTAAAAAAGTATTTTTAAAATCAATATTTTTTGCAGTGTTTTTGAATACTAAACTAGAAAACTACCAAAACATTTAACAATGATTTCTAATGTGATATTGATTAGATTAGGAACAGTATTGTTTACTTGACACTGAAAATACCAAAATTACGTAAGTCTAAATTATATGGAAATATGAATATTAATAACTTTAAATGAAAGAACAAGTATTATACACAGGCCATTTATTTCTAGACTGAGAGTGGACTTGAAAGATGCAGGGGTCTGTAGCTTGACAAGCTCACCAGAAAGAAAAAGTAAATATTTGCTAATGTACATAGTGTTTTAGTGCCACTTGTTTACAGAACTCCCTCCCCCTCTCTCCTCCGTCAGAGACTAATTTTCCTCATCCATCCATTTGACTTGAAAGACCCTTTGAAGAATCTCTTCTGAGCTTGTTTGTGGCTGATGTTTGTGATGTTTATTTCTGCAGTGCACTGGCACTGCCTCACAGTTATTTCACTGGGAGTGAAAATGAAATTGATTGATGACAGCTTTGGCTGTATTTTGATGAAGGGGACAGCAATGGTTTTCATTGGTATGGGTGTTTTTTTCCCTTTTATTTCCTCATCCTCATCGAGAAAAACTGCTACTATCATCATTTTCAGCTGCTATACACGGTATCATCATGTGATGTTTCCTCTGTGTACATAATTTCAGCCTCTTCTCTTTCCCATAAGCACTGAGAGCCAGGTGTGAGCCTGTGAGCTCTAAGCACTCTGTTTTGCTGAGTCCTTTATTTTGTGTGTTGTTTAGCATCCCAACCAATTGCTGCTAAACTAAATCCAATATCAGGAAGCACAATTAGCCAAGCTCCGTGAAGGCCTCCAACACAAAGCAGTTTCCATCTTTGCAAATGTCAGTTTATGTCCACACTTTGGCATTTGGTAAGCTACAGCACTAAAAACAACATACAAACATGTGCAACGGTACACTGCTGCTACGATGCTTTCTTTGTTTTTTATCCCTACAGTCCAGAATCTTCAAACACAAAATGCTTATCTGTGGGAATCAGCGATCTGAAACATAACACGGTTTGCCAAGCCAGAAAGCACAGAACTGCTTAGTCTTTCACTGGATAGGTAGGCATCTCTCTGACCGTGACGCTTCAGACACACTGGGCCTGATTTCATCAAAACGCCTGCATCCCAGGGCGAGACAAAACAACATTTGTTCTGAAGTGCACAGCTTCATGTTCAGAGCCACTGTGAAATAGCATGAGCATGGACAGTAAGGATGCCATCCTTTATTCTGAACTACAGAGAAAGAATTCTTTTTTTTCACCCTTGCTTGTGGAACATCACACTGTACCCAAACTGTCAAGCTACATAGATTGAAGTCTTTTATTTTCTGAACACAAGACATCTTGAACCTTATATCCCTCCCTGATCTAGCTGTGTATTGCTGTACCAAAAATAGCACAAGTGGTGTAAATTAATTGCTTTGTTGACAGTTCTGATTATATAATTTCCACATCAATATTACACCATTCAGGGCTTTCTGTTTTTTCTAATTTCAAGTCACATCATCTTGTAAATGCTGCTATTTCACTGACTATTGGGCACTGTGCAGCTGTCACATATTAGTGCTCTTGTGGTTCTGGCAAACCTCAGATCAAAATCCCCGCAACTCCAATAACAGGGGATGAACCAGTTCCTCCTCTACACCCCCCCCCCCCCCCCCCCCCCCCCCCACACACACACACACACACACACACCTCCTCCTTCATGTCCTTACACTAGAAGTGTTTCTGAAGGCAAGCAATCAATAGGGCTCTCACGCTGAAAGGCTGTAAACCTGAAATAGTACCCATGACAAGCCCTTGCAGGTAATAGGTCAGATGTATTGATTGATCTGTTCATAAACACACATTTTAGGACGGCTCCCTATGAAATGTTATGTCCATGTATAAAGCAAACAGCTGAAAATGTATGTGATTTATCTATGCCCAGATAAAGATTTTAATGTCTCTCAGGCACTAATTTTACAGGAAATGTAGCTTTGAAAGGTTTGTTGGCTGAGAGCACCTCCTATATAAATCATCAGTGGCAACTTCAACTTTGTGAAATTATAAAGTGCCTTCTCAGCTAAACTACTGCACCAGAATTGTGATTCATACTTCGGACTCAGTACCATTGTCTCACCTCTGCCTTTGTACTCGGAGAAGTTTTTTCGGCAAGGGGCATCATGAGAATGACTGCGCAGTTATAAAATGTTAGGGCAAAAGTGCAAACTGACATTTACTGCTCATTTATTGTGTGATTTTCGAATATGCCGCATCTATGCACTTAGGAGAGACAGACCTTTCTCGATAAATACCATTATAACCCCCTTCTAAAAATGAGAGCATTTAAACAAGATCTGAAACTTATTCTATTTTCATTTCCCAGTGGGATTGTATGAAAATTACTGAAGTGGGGAGAGAGAATAAATCTGAGTCTGTGGGGCTGCAACAATTGACTATTTTCATTGTAAATTAATCTGCTGATTATTTTTCCTGATTAAACGTTAAGTCTACAAAATATTATTTAAAAATAGTGAAAAAAAATGGATTTAACAATTTCTCAGACAACAGCAACAATGATGTCTTCAGTTTGCTTGTTTTGTGCATCAAAATAGTTGGCAATTAATATTCCTATTGATCAATTATTCAATCATCTAATCATTAGAACTGTAGACAAATGAAAATGACAAAACTCCCTTATGTCAAAATAAAAATAACAATAGCTGCACATTTTTCTGACGCCCCATCCTCCCATTATAATTTTCAGCTCTTTAAGTTGGTGTAAACTTTTATACCCAGGTAATAGCTCAATATGCAGGTCAACCACACAAAAGGCTGCTGCTGACATAACACTGGTTTTGTATTTCATCACAAAGGGGATATCAGAGCCTATAGAGTGAGATACCCTGGCTCAATGTCGCTGTAGAATTACATATACAGACCATCTGAAGTCACAGCACATTTTCACTGTACGCATTTGAAGTTTTAACCATGCCAACATGACATAGATTTCTGCTCATCCTGAGAAGACACTGTGTCCTTCATCAAACCGAAATTGAGACGATGCAATCTCTCTTTCTCCCCTTCACCCCTCCCCTGCCAGGTTTTTCTCCCCTCCCAGCTCCTTCTCCTCTCCTTTCTCTCTCTCTCTCTCTCTGTCTCTCCTCACTAATAAGCAGTGCTCTCTTCTTCATGCATGAGGGACTCGCGATCGCTTCCCTTCCTCAGTCAGACAGATAGCAGGGGAGATGGATGTGTCAGTCAGTCAGTGCTGTCTCATCTCAGTCAGGTGCTCTGTGTACTTCAGGTTATTTAGAGGCCTGCTGGCCAGTAAACCGCATATAGCTTGTTTTTTAAAAGTCTCAAATTTGTCTGGGGAAAGCAGAACTGAGCTCATTTTGCTTAGTTGTTTTCCAGCTGTTCACATGACTGTTTTTTTCTTTTCTTTTTTTCTGATGCTTCTTAGACGTTAGCCTGCATGTCAATTTACAATTCAGCACTCCAGTAAATAAATAAATAAATAAATAAATAAAGAGGGCTTAGATGTAGTGTTGCTCGTAGCACTGGGTGGCGAGGTTGTTTTCTTCAGGTCCCTTTTGCCAAGATGTAGCCTCCCCTATCCGACAGAAACTGGAACAGTCAGTTCAGTACATCTCTCCATCTGCCTCTGCAGTGTCATGTCAATGAATAACAAGCACCCGGCCACAATCTCCCATTATGCAAATCGCTGGTGGGATCCAGATATAGGGTTGTTTGCAGCTGATCTAAATGCAGATGCACTGATGGTTTAGAGTTCTATCACATTACAACCATGAATAAAGGACTGTCATCTAAGACTGTCTGCTCAAGCGCATCTGTAAGATGCCAGTATGCATTGTACACTACAATGATCCTATTAAAGTATAAAGGTTTGAGAAACATAATTTTTCTATCTATCAACAATCCTGTTATTCCATCAGATCATCCATAAGCTTCTGTATGATGACAGTGCTGTACAAAACATGCCACGAATTGATGGCAGGTGACATGTTTTTGATGAGGTCCTTTCACAGATAAAGTATCTTTTAACCTAATTAAATCCCAGCCCGCTGTCATCCACCCATCCAATCAGCTGTGCTTTGTTTTGAGTAGTCCTTTGTCAAGACTCTTAGGGCCTGATTCCACTTTGTGTCAGCGAGTGAACTTTAAGAGCCAGTTCAGGAATTTCACTCATCTGTTCTAGTCCTGAAATCTATGAGCTCATTCTTAATATCGTAGCAAAAAAGATTCTAACTTTAAGTGCCACAATGCATTTTTACACTTTTTCAGATAAAACTGTGTTGATAAAGATCTGAAATTAAGGTTCTGGCCTGTAATTTGGATTAATTTTGTAGACTGTGGCGTTGAAGAAGGTAAGAGCAGATGCCAAAGAGAAGGCCAAGTGCCCCCCCCCCCCCCCCTCTCAGAAAACATGTCAATATCAAATACAGTCCATGGCAAATTGCACTTGTAAAGGCATGGATGGTATGCTGTGGAGTATTGAAAGAAGCAGCCAAATGCCAAGAATTTCTCACCTTTTCCTTACCTGAGCAATTTCTTCGCTCAGCTATGCATCTGTGTCAGTCTTGGGAGCATAGTGGTTTAGTCATAGCTTCTAACCCATCCTTCAAAAGGACTCTTCCTCAAAGTCACAAACATATTTCTTCTGTCGGAGTGCGTCTTAAGAGGGATGCTACATTTCGTCAAACCATATCATTTTCCTCATCTTCAAGTTAAGACGTCATGGCGAAACATTGTTTCTCACTTCCACACAACAAAGGACTTGTCTGCGCTTTCTATCCAGGTCAGAGCTGTGCTGCAATCATAGCCAGAGAGTGATGACCTGATCCCACTTAATACAGCCTCACTTCAAGTGCCCTGTGGATCTACAAAGGAGCTGTGCGCCATAGATGGTGTGAACTTGGGGCTAAATGCAGCAGATTTACCTAAAGAGCACACAATAAAAAGGCAAAGCTGGTGATTGCCCCCCCCGGTGAGTGTTGCATCTTAACGTGGAATTTTCATTGTCACTTACTATAGAGTTGGCTTCTGTACAAATTACGGCACCTAAGGGAGGCCTGAACTTAAACACTTCAAATCAAGAGCTTGCCTTTGACAAACATTAGGAATAGTTGCCATCAAACTGTATGAATCCGTTTCGCAATCAATCGTAGTATTCACACCAGTGTTTTCAAAAATATATACAGCACAACATTGTTTGGCATTGTTCAAACTCCCAAATGATGAAGGAAACTGTAGCTCCACAATGTGATGAAAACACTGTTTTGGCTCCAAATTTACTGTAAAAATGAAGACATGTTTCATCATCTCCCACTTGCTATACTCCGGCCACTTTTAAAGAGAACTCTCCCATCGTCTTCCCCACAGAGGCATCTCATTTAAACACGCAAACCGCTGGGAGGCCAGCCACAAATGTCTAATTGAAACCCTTTTGAGTTTATGAATAAGAGAACACCCATGTGCCCTGGATGACAGAACGGCAGGGCATCATTGCAAATGCAGGGCATGTTGAGGGCGGCTCTCCGACTGGCCTGTTACAAAACCTACCACTGCAGGTGCAACTCAGAGAGCGGATATGAATGGCAGGCGGCAGCTTGTAAGTGACCACCAGCTTGTGTGTGGGGGGCATGTGGGGTGCTTCAGAGGCGTGACAAGTGAGGAGTGTTGCACATTGGCGTGCATGCTCAAGCTGGAATCAGACACGATAATAATAGTCTGACTATTTCTGGTGTTGCAAGGCAGGTGCAAGCTTGTCAAAACACCATCACGGCAGGATACGAGTATGACATGTGTGAGATCACCTCACAAAGCTAATGTTTCTTGCAGTCTAGAATGATGCGCGCTATCCAATCAAAAATGTTATCCAATCCAAAAATGAAAACGGATAGAAGGTGGGACTGAATTTGAAGGGTGCTAGCATGAAAAAAAGGTTTTGTGTTTCGTCTCTGAGTGCTGCATAAGAGTCATGAAGCTATATAATGCAGTTTTGGGAAAGTAAAATGCTGCATCAAACACCTCGAACAGATCTCAGTGCAGTTGGATTAGGAGCTGTAAAAGATGGATGTGGTGAGGGAGTGAGCTGCTACACATCCTCAGAGTTGCTAGCAGCTGTTCAGGGTAGGGACTTGGCAGGTACAGATCGCGAGGGAACTCGCTAGCAACTCTCTCCTCCCCTCCTCCTCCCTCAGCTAGCGATGGCCTCATTTATCTGTCACCACCCCTCCTACTCCCCAACCCTCTTCCACTCCAGACATCTTTGTCTAACACGCCTTCGCCGTCGCCGTTGAGCCGAAACAATTCCCGTCATTTCTGTTTTTATTCCATCAATTACTTCCCTGCCAAATGCTGTGATCGGCCACTCTGAAAGCTGTCTGCTGCCCCACCAACTTCACATCTTGGCTGTCACCAGAGTCCTGTCATTTAATGACTTACCAATAGGCTTGACATAAAGACTGTATTAGTCATTTATATGCCATGTTCTGCCCTGTAACATGGAGGCACAAATACGTATGGGCCCCCCCAAGCGCGTATTGTTGTTCTCGTCTGAAATATGCCTTCAATCAGCAAATCATATCACTGTGCCTCAGCCATCTTCTGCCATTGCCACGAGTGATGAGAGAGAAATCAGGCATTAGCTCTCCATCTGACGGATGCCTCCTATCACGATTTCTCATTAGTCAAATGCACCTCTATTCTATCACAGGCAACTCACATTGTTGACCGTGCAGCCTTTTGATGATGACCCACACCTCTTGCATTCAAAGCCCAATTAATTACCATAGATAGGAGTCACATAAATATTTCACGACAACAGATGCCGACATGTCATGTAGTGTCTCCTTGCAATTGCATAAAAAAAATCCACATGCTGCATGTATTTCTAACATTTTCAGATTGCCACACTGCAGTTTGTGAAGCAATATCTCTTCGTCAAACTACCAAACTGACCACATGAAGTCTCTATCTTCTCAAAACCTTCTCAGACTGACATCAATCGCCTATCTCCCCCTGCTCAATACTACTTGCTGATGAAAGCAGAGTGCCTCACCATTTGGACGGCCCACGCCGATAACAGAGCTTTCAGTCTGACAATCGGGCCAAGCAGGTGTTTGGCGCGGTGTCGGGGGAATAGAGCAGCTCAACAGCACATTGGAGGATCAGAGGAGGCTTCAGATGCACCTGGTCACGTGCCAAGGCCTCCCTCCCCACACAATCTGGCCTGTTCTGTTCCCACTCAGTGGCAGACGCACCTCCGCTGGCAGCTCTGATGGACGCTAAGCTCTGTTCTGGTGACAAATGCAGAGATCATTCGCTCCTACCCACGCAAGCGTTTAATCATGATGCACTGCTACTGCTGCTCACACCCCAGACATTATATCGGGTGAAGTCCTGTTACTCTTACCTTCTGAGAGCTAAAAGCGTTTTGGATATGTAAATTTCATCTTGGGTTATTTTATGGATTTGCCCCGTTAGGTGGGGTCTCACTTGCAGGTTCACCTAACAAGGAAAACAAGGTTTATGTAGAGTCACATTAAAGTGAAAGACATTTTTCGAACATATTTAGAATTCATTGCATGTTTTGGACCCACAGCACATGTCCTCTACCAAGCACATAAGTAATAGGCATGGAAATCCCTAGTTAATATATGAATAATTCTGCGCTGTATATACAGCCATTTAGCTGACAATTTGTGTCTGACTTTCTCTAAATAAATGGAATGTTTAGATGTTCAGACTGCAATACTTTACAATGTGGAGTGTTTAAGCATAAAATTGGAGCTGGAAAATTTATCTAAACATGAAATCGCATTTATTTATTGTGTGGGAAATGTGTTTTTTATCCTGGCTCTTCATTACATGTAGCCAGGCGAATGTCTAGTGTTTCATAGCAGATTCCCGCTTTCATACTGTATGTGTAGATATGGTTATGAAATTTCCTACTATACGCCTGTAGTAGAAATTTATCTCCAAACCTGTGTGCAGGGGAGGTATCAACAATATCAAAGGTAGCCTGAGTGATGGGAATGAGAGAATCCCAGAGGGTCTGTGAGAAGAAATAAGACAGATACAGCTGAGTGAGCCTTGATGGGAAAAAAATATATATAGAGAGAAACGGGTCAAAGAGATGGGGCTTGGACCCTGGGGACGCCTGAAGATGGGAGAGAACATAAGGCTCTGTTCACCAAAGCCAGGCCTTCAAAGACCAAACAGTAACCTAGTGACAATACAGAGCGGGAAGACACTTTTTAAACAATTGGAAGTCAAAATACACAAAGTGTTGCACTAACCTTGCACTACTGTACATACCCAGCAGGAACGGAATACACTTGCTTGGGTTCTTATTTGGTAAGTTTCTACCGAATTATAAACCACACTCACTCATTTACAGGATGAGAAGAAGATCCATACCACTTTCCTGTCTACAGCCAGCAGCCAGTTAGCTCAGCTAAGACAAAGAGTGGAAGTAAGGGAAATGACTATCCTGACTGTTGAGGGGTAACAAAATCTGCCTACTAGGAAACCAGCAGAGAATCCAGGACGTCAAGAAAAGTTTGGCACATCATGCAAAGGCCACAGCTTTTACTCCTTACACAGTTTTAGTACATATTTAACAAATACGATTTTATGTTTTAATTAGTTGGTGCTGGTTTTAGAGGCTTTTTTTTAACCACTTCTTACCACTGCTTCCATTTTTAATGCTAAGCTAACTGCTTTCTAGCTGTGACTTCTGACAGACAGACATGAAACTGGTATCTTGCTGTCTGTCAATACAACATCCACACCCGCTGCTCAAAGAAACCCTTCATGTTTGTTCCTTTAATCACAACTCCCATTTCAAGCATCTTCTACCCCTTAATTTGTACCGAAATTCTGTCATGATAAATAAATGAGTAAATGCTCTCATGATTTTGCTGCAGACTTGTCCCCATTTTACCCTGGAAGGAATCAATGAGAGATATGCTTGTGTGATAGGATGATTTCATAAATTTCTCAGTGAATCACAAGCTAATTGCTGCTTTATGCTCTTGCAAATGAACTGAGCAATTTGCTCTGGCAACACAATGTTTTTGTGTTTGCTCCTCTAACAAGCACATCATTATTATGTTATTCCTTCCTCAATCTGATCACACTCTACAATTTTAAAGATTAAAGTATCCATTTTCCCAATTTTGCTTCTTTTGAAGCCCATTTGTATTTTTTTTTTACCTCACAACTCCATCTTCAGTGTCCCCTTTACCACCTTACATGATGTCCAACTGAGTCCTTGTGGAGTTTATGAAGCTGTGGGACATCAAGGACCATCAAGGTGATGCCTAGTTACTAGGCCCTGGTGTTTTCTACATAGCTCAAACCATTGCTTATAACAGTACAATGACAGAGCCGAACTGACAGCAGAGAGTAGCAATTATTTCCAGGTTACTGAAAAATGTCACAGCCAAAAAACAGTGGGGATTTACCAAAGGGACTACTGTTTAATCAGCCACACTCACTTTGTGTTCATATTTAGATCTTCTCTTAGGGATTTTGTTGCTGTTTTTGTGGCAGCTATTCAAATTGTTTTGCATCCAAAATTTTCCTAAAGAGCAATTGATGTGCATACTTTTGTTGTGACGAGTGGAATAAATAGCAGCTTTGGTGAATGCCATCCTTCAACATTGCCAATAGTGCACAAGCACAAAAGTGAAGAAACAACTTGTGTGTGAAGTTTAATCAGTACATATACATGCATTCAGATGTGTGGGCAGTGTGTCCATAAGGTGTTGCGTGATGCTATGAAGCAGCCAGGCTGTTTCTCGCGTGAAGCCATGACTACACAGAGGCGTAGACAGCAGGAGTACGATTTTAGAATTCAGTTTCACTCTTACAATTGGTCTGAGATATATTAGATGTCACAAAAGTGACTGAAACACACAGGAAGATGCACATTTATGGTAATATACCAATAGTCATCTATAGTCGATACAGTCATTGCTAAAAATGACAATCGCCTGACTGTTCCTCCCTTTGCCAGTGCGGTGACTCACTGCCATTCAGTTGTTCTCAGGACACGTGGACAAAAACTCTGCAGATTTGATTATCATTCTCGCCGTGATCTGAGCCACGGAGCAATTACTCGTCAGGAACTGTAATCACTCAGACTCTAAGCATGCATTTAATTACAGGAGTATTAACAAAAAATAATCGCTCTTGAACACCAGTCACACAGAATGAGATTTGGCGAGGGGACTCTGAGATGATTACTGCCTGTAAATCTAGCCATAAAATTGGGGGCTATTATGTCTCATACTCAAATGGCTTGTTCAACAAAACTCTAATCGCATGCATAATTTTACACAGTTCATTACTGTAGTTCATTAAGATACAAGAGGTGCTTTTCAGAATGAAGGCTGTTCGTATATAGTAGTGTATATAGAATGTTCACAGCACTTTGGCCGGCTCTAGATGTTAAAGCAATGTAAATTACACATTCAGCCTCAGTAATCGCAGTGCACTAGTTGTATAACAAATTACTACTTCCATGTCTTGCATCTCTATGATCGTGAAAGGCACCCCATTGCCATATGTTGATGTTATCCCTAACATAACCCTGTAAACATCAATTAAAACAGTTACATAATTTATGTAAAACATAACCCTCTGCACATAGTGGTTACTACTGCTTCTTTGTTGCTGCTTTGTTTCCCCGTTTTAGTTTCCCTCACCCTCTTGTAGCAATGATAACGTGTGACAATGCAAAGCGCAGGGGGCCCACACAGCAGGTGGCTGCCGGGGAACCTTGCTGTCTCTCAAGCGACCGGCCTCTGGCAACTGCTGACCTCGTAACGCACGCGTACACACTCATACATACTAACCACCCGGTGTGTCAGCCGTGGCAGCGCAGCAACCCAGGGAGCTTGTCCGACATGCTGAGTCGACAACAAGGGAAGCTCAAGTGGCAGAGAGGATAGCAGCCTCGGGGGCTAGTTCGCGATGTACCTGAGTCACCGCATAAACCGCATGGTGTTGACAGGCCAAGCAGATAAAACACACAGGGGCTAGTATAAAAACATCATGTAAACACGTAAGCCAGGGCTGCTGAGTCGTACTGACAGGACATGCAGGAAACCGAGGTGTGAGCTTGTCCTGTGTGTGTGATTTAACATATTCATTCAAATCATGACATTAGATTAGGAGAAGGTCTCAAAAGTTGTCAAGCTAAAATGATGGCTTTTGCTTTTTCAGTTACTGATTTAAAAATATAAAGGCATTCATCTACAGTAAACACTGCATGTGATAATAACTGCAAAGAAGAAAAGAAGAGGGTAAGGGGGGTGTACTGTATTTGAACCCATGATATTGCACTTAAATGGCTGCACAGCAACCTGGGAACATTTGCTCATTAACATTTAATGGCGTCCACATTAAAATATTTCACATTCAATCTCTCACTCAGCTTTTTGGAAAAAAACTAAAACGAGACTGTGAGTGCCCGGACTATAAATAACAGCCTCGCAGAAGGAGGAAAAAACAAAAGCAAAGCCTCTTCTAGCTACACGAATTGACAATGATAAGTCCACCAGCAGTCGTTTGTCTTCTGTCGAAAATGGTGTTGAAGCCTCCTTCCCGTTCTTATCACACTTGGCAGTTTGTGTTATGTTTATATGCAGTTATACAGTGAGTGCCCTTCTCCCTGACAGCCGGGCGGCTCCTAAGCAGGGAGCATATATTTCAAGAGAGGGTGCCCTTCTGCCAGCTCAGAGGCTTAGTGTCGAGGGGGTGGTGTGTGTACTGTAGTAGTATTTCCCTCGAGGTTACCTTTGGTTTAATCAGACGCACACGGGGCTGCTGCTTGATTACATGAATGAAAACACACACAAAAACATCAATCGAGCTGTCTTTTCTTTTCATTTTTTTTCTTTTTTTCCCCAAATGATTTTGCAATGTTTTTTTCCCCAAGAAATCTTACATGCAACTTCCATGCACATTCAAAATTATAGCTATTAGGCAGTTGTTAGTGTTTGGCTGATGCACAAAATGTTTGGGGCACACTCAGTCCATAATATAGTACTATTTTCATACTCTACCTTTCATGGATTTTTGACAAAATTTGTTGAGATTTATGCATGAATAAAGCTGATGACAAAGCTGCAGAGAAAAGAAGGAACACACAATTGGTGAATGCTTAATGTTATGACAAAGCTCTTGAAATGCAGCCTGTTATTATTTCACTGCACTTCACAGGAAGTTTAAAATTACCAAGTGGCAGTAATTCGGTAGCCATTTTTGTTCAATAAAACTTGGAATTATGCCTCAATCCAAATGCATTTTTGTCACATCCTAGTTTAAACGACTCACTGAAATCATTCAGGTTTTTCAAGTGCCGTACAGCACACACCATCACTGTGCATTCATGCAGCAAGCGCTCACATGATTGAAGGACCAAAAACCAAACCATCTTGCAGTGTAATGCCCGGACAAACGCTTCTTAAAGCCTCTTATATGTTAGGAATTGCATTGACTTTTACGTTACCTAAAGACTTGCTATTACATGCAATCAGTTGTTCATTAACGACTGCCCTCACTGTGCGTGAAGATTACAGGGGTAAGAGCACACATCACTTTTCTTTCAAGCCATTTCCTGCTCTTAAAAGGCATTTGCTGGAAACTGCTGCACTGAAACGGCGAGGACTGGGCTGTGATGTAGCTGCTTTCCCACCCTGCACATGTTCAATAATAGGTTGGATCAATACTCTCTCACCTTTCCTTGGTAAAACATCACCTTACACAAGATTTGCTTAATCTTACAAATGACGTGCAAGTATTAACTAAGTTGAACAAAACCAGGTGTCTAGTTTGAGGGGCGGTAAGTAGGTGGGTAAACCAGTAGCACACAGTAGCATTTCATGTTTGAAAATGGAGCTCAAAGCAGGGAGGAAAAAAACACACAGGCAGTCCATTAGATAGGGTGCCGTGCTACTGTACCTGCATCTCCACAGGTCAAGGCAGAGTGGATCTTTATCTAAAGTGATGACTCAAACCCCACTGTCTGGCCAAGGCTGGTGTGCTTAAATGAATCACCCCCAAATTATGTCATATTTTGTGATGCATTGTCTCACATACTCAGGACAGAGCACATAAAAATAGCCTATAACACAAAGTTGACAAGAAAAATACATGTCACCAAAAAGAGGTTTCAAGAGACAACATTCAGTGTTCTGTAAGATTTGACGTGGGAAACAGTGTTGTAAGATACAATGGATCTAATTGGTTGGAACAAATGCGGTGATGTTTACTTTGGCTTAATTTGTGTCTTTGTTAATCCTGCAGCCTTGGCTTCATCATTTTCGAAAAGAATTTTCACACTTCCACATGTGTGTTTTTCCATTCTTCTCTCTAAGCCGCCAATCTGCGGAGTACAGAGAGCCAGACACTGGCTCTTAAGTGTGCTTTTAGGGACCTGCATGGTTGTTTTCATTCATCTTTTGTTTTGTTTTTGTCAGATTTTCGTGCTGTTAAATGATACAGTCTGCTCTCATGTAGAAAATCAGCAACATAATGAGGCATCATTAGCTAGTTTGTTTCCCATTGACAATTCAGGCCATGTTTCATGTTGTCCCTACAGACAAAATAAGGTGCTGCCAAATTATAAGGTAGACATACAACTTACAATCAAGAAATCGAACTTTAAAACACTAGAAAGTGAAACTGTCATGTAGTTGCAATATGCATATGTAGATGCCAATTACAGGTATTTTACAAAAGATAAAACAATAGATAAGCAGAGAATAAATGTAGTAATGATGCTGCTTAATTACAGGCTACAAATCTGAAGAATTCCAATTAATTAATGGCATGTACCATCTGCAGTCGTCATGATAGCAGTCACCTTTTTTTAAACCACCTGCAGTAAATATATTAGTGCCACATGCAGAGACGTAGTACAGTGGGTGAGAATGATGATAATACCCAAGGTGTGATCATACCATGTTCCTGCCAAATAAAAATGACAGGAGGAGACAGTAATCCCTGCCCGTCCTGCTGCAGTTTTTGACTGTAATCTCAGATTAATGTCCAGGAGATGTCCTTACGAGGTGATTGCACACTAGGACAGATGTTGCAGTGTGTTAAGTCATGTATTGCGCTGGAGCGAGTAGATAGATGAATGAGTGCTCACGTTCTGTGATGTTTCCAGATCTGGTCACCTGAGGGAATAATGTCAGGAATCTGTCTTGTCAAAGAGAGACGGCTTTGTGTGTGTGTGTGTGCGTGTGTGTATATATATATATATATACATATATATATATATATATATATATATATTAGGGGCCAGGTGGGTTTACAGTTTTTCTTTTCTTTTCTTTTTTGCTATAAGCTACTCAGGAACTTAAAGTAGCCTTTTTTCAGTTATGCTCAGTGTAGATGAAGGCTGTATCATTTCATTTTGGATTAAAAAAAAGTATTCTTTAGTAAGCATAGGCTTTCATTTGGAACCAAGGGGAAGATTAGGTGGAAGACTGATTGCATGAGGTGTATCAGTCATCACATGTGTGAACCGAGTCAACTTAAATAAGTCGTATGTGATTTATAATATTTTATATTTTCCTGGATTTTTATTCATGAGTGTTTCTTCACAGCCACTTCAATCAAATTCATTTCAGTTATTCATAGTCGCCCACTGTGATTGGCTACTATTCAAAGTATAAACATTATGCTGGTACCTACTTGAAGCAATTTCAATTTGGTACATTACAAGGGCATGTTAAAGGCCCAGTCTGTGATTTGAATATAAAGAAAAAAGGGTCAATGCACCACCAAAATTAATTAACAACTATCATCCCAGTTTGAGTGGTTGCTTACTCCAGCAGAATAAACCATAATATTAACAAACAATACTGAGCAGAACAGAACTGTATATTGATTTGCCAAAGTCTGACCAACTAAAAGACACAAAAAACTCATTTTCAATCTCTAATTCATATTACTGTATGTACAGTCTTTTACCGCATAGGTCCTCACCCCACACACAGACAAAAGCAAGAATGACAATCGCATATAAACAACACTATTTCTTTAAATGTACAATCTGTACCTTTACACTGTCACACTTTTTTTTTTGCTTCTCTGTTGGCTTTGGTGCATTTTGTTTTCTAGTATATCTACTTCATATTTTGAACTTAGGTAGCTTTTGGTTGCATTATATTTGATCCTGAGCTTTGGTGTGTTGTCTTTACTCGCATTATATTGTTTTAAAGGACACTTTTGTCCATTTTTTGTTTTTATGTTTTTACACTGATGTCATGATCAATTTGGAGTTCAGTTTCTTGCTCAAGGACAATCTGACATCAAACAGCTTTAACAGTTACTTACAAAACAAATCAAACCAGTGTTCTTCATACCATAAATTATCTTGAATGGAAGCAATCTTTAAGGTTTTAAGGTTTAGTAATTACTTTGAATCAGTAGTAACAAATAATCAGGATTAGTTGTTTTGAAGCTGGAGGACTGTCGTCTCCCCCTGTGCTGAAGTGAAATGGTTAAACTCATACAGCTGTACTGGACAGTAGCAAAGCCTTGAACAATGACTTAATGCACTCCACTGAAGCTGCTTCACATCCCTCTAATGGATCATTTTTCACCTGGCACCTCAGCTCTCTTAAGATCAACTGAGAGGGATCAGCTTTATCGATTCCTTTCCTCTACACCAATCTGGATCAATACGGATTCCTGCATTATAAACCACTGGCCCCATTTACAGTGCTGCTGCACCCCCTCATGATCTCAGTCTTGTCATTTGAAATTGCATAATGAATTATGTTGATGCAACTGATTTGCCTCACTAATAGCCCTGCATTCATTGAAGACAGCTGTGTGTGGAAGTGTATTTTAAGAAATGCCACACCTTAAGAGTTGATTCCTTCCCATCCTCTCTAATTAAAGGTGGAATTATTGTAAGAGCCTTATGATGTCCATCTTTAGCCTCAGCTACAGCACTATTAATGACAATCGCTCATACTAGTTGTCTTCATCAACGCCCAGATCTATTCCCTGGATGCACATTCTGGCAGATGATTCATTGGCATGTTGAAAAAGCAGCTGGAAATCTGCGAGATTGTTAAAACCTGCAGGGGGAAAAATGCATGCGCTCCATCAGTATGCAATACATCAAAGATGCCGAGATGCCTCGATGATGCGCTCACTGGCATGATCAAAACAGCGCGCTTAAAATGCAAAATCTCACTCTGTGATGGCTGAGACGGAAAAGGAGCACTAATACAAACAACAATCTTGGGGAAAAAACAAAGGGAGAAAGAAAATGCGCTGGAGTGGAGCACCGTCAAAGAAAATATGAATATGCCTGAGTGTCATTGTGATAATGACCCTTTTGCTCCGATTCAACCTTCATCCAACTACTTACTGGGTAGAAAAAGACAACCCATTTCCAGTATGATCAGATATCATAACTGTAAGATGAAAAGGGAAGCAATTATTTATACTGCTCGTTGACACTAGCATCAGATACTTGGGGAAGGTGTTTTGGTGTCAGATCTCACCGGGAAATGTGGTGGGAGGGGGGCGGAGGGGAGAATACATTCTCAGTTTTCCCCCGCGGCATTTCCAGTCCTTTATTATGCGAGGCTGCGCGGGGTTAACGGCACAGGGAGGCCTCTACGCCTGTGAGGATTATTGGCAATACGCTCCCACAAAACAGCTGTGGAAGGCAAATAATTGTCTTAAGGTGAATAACAATACCATGTTATCCCAGTGAGGGGAGGGGGGTTTAATACAAACCAAATAGAGTTTATTTCTCCAACCTATGTTTCATTTATGAGATGCTCATATCAAGCCTGTTACTTTTGGTTTATATTCATGGCTTACACACAGAAATATGAAGGGGGGGGTGTTAGAAGGAACGCACAAGGAAATGAAGAGGGGTTGCAGGGCCATACCAATATGGTTAGAACACAGTGGTACAAGGACTCTCCCCTGAGTGTGTTTGGATTTTGTGAATGAAACCCCTCCTTATCTGTTCTGCTTGGGCTGCCAATCAGTAAACGCCGCCCGGGGCAAAGTCCTCACTGCAGTATGCAAAGATTCAAACACGTTTGCAAATGAGCGTGTTTCTCCAGTCTAAATAGGCCAGGATGTGCGGAGCCAGAGGTAAAGCATATTAGAACAGCCTGACTTGGTCATTACTTGGTGGGTAGCGTGCAGCATTGCCTCGGGTTAGTAACGGAGCAAGGCAGCTGTGACACTGAGACAAAGAGCTTGTGTTTCTCACCACACCGGGCCATGCTGTGCCTGTTTGTGACTCATGTTAGGTCAAACAGACGCCATGTACCAAGGCGAAGGAACTGTCTGGCAGGTTGACCGTCAGAATCAGCAGGGGACCTGCCAAATCTGTGCGAGCTGTGACTGTAGAAAGAGGCTGACTTGATGCATTTTATCAGTTATTGGTCACAGTACATTTGATTTCTCTGGCAAAACCAAAACCACTACTACTGCTCTTAATAAGGATTAAAGAAAATTCATATTATTTAAAGGATGTTTTTTGCTTATCTGTCTGGAGAAATAAAGGAGAAAAAAATGTTACAGGTTTTGAGGTTCTGCCAGACCTCTCTGTTTTGAGACCATTTTGACCCCAAGCTATAATTGTATGCATCATTTTCTACTGGTCTCCTTGGGCACTTTACCTTGTGTACATTTGCAACTTTCAGTATGTTTGAATTAATCTCCTCGCCTTATCAGCTATTCCCCTACACTCTTGTGCATGTGCTATAATTAGTACCTAATAGAGATGATACGATTAGTAATTGCGCAAATTAGTGGATGCCCTGAATCTTGGATTACTTCCTTTTTTTTTTAATGACGGTAAACTTGATATTGTTAATCAGGAAGTTTCACATAGATTTATCACACTGCTGTGAACACAGGCTTAGCATAGACAAAATCAATAGTTCATTCATGAGTCATCAGCAGTGTAGTATTAACTTAGCCTCTACATTACCCGATAAAAATAGAACTCTTTAGGCAAAATAATCGTAAGGCTTTTTGAAGTCACTTTTTAAAGCTGCTCATATTTTTGCAACTTACACAACCTCTGCTGTGCTTTCAAATGTGAGTACCACTTGGTTTTAGAAGTCATGTTATTCCTGTGACCAAAGGCAACATGGTAAATGTATTTCCCAAACTGAATGCTGACTCAATGGGCTTAAAAACAAAAAGAGAGCTTTTTTATTTCATTTGTCAGAGTTCACCTGGTGCACCATGGCCTAATCCTGTTTACACACTATAAAATCTCTGCTTCTTTCACTATTTGATCTGGTTTCTGCCTTGAGCCACGTGTTCTAGTTTTGACACCCTACTGTGCAATAAAAAAAAGGGTCAATTGAAGAAAATGAAGAAAATTGCAATTTAAATATTCATAAGGCTCTTTGTCTTTTCCCTCCCATCGGTGTCAGAAGGAGATCATGCTATTCCGTCGTGGATTTTGGCAATTACCTCTCATTGTAACCTCCCTGTGTCCAAAGTCACCCCTGTGCTCTTGAGAGGCACAAGCAACCTTAACATAATTGTGAGGTTAGAAGAGGATGCCGACAGATTGGATACTGCTGAAGCTGACATCATTTCACTGTTGCTGAATAGGAGCACACCCCTACATTGTCTACTGCAAATTAATCCTAATGCCATGGCTGCGCAGTCTGAAAAAGATTACATTGTATAATTGCATGTCTAGCTCTGGCAATATGAGCCATTGTGAATGCCAAGCAGAAGGTCTAGATGTGGGGGGAAAAAATATTTTGTTTTCTTTTTACTCACACTGTTTTCCTTTTACTTTACATGCCTTTTTTAAAGTCTGCTAATCCCTTAGAAAGGTAGCTTTTGAGCCAGTTTAATCTTAAAAAAAAAGAAAAAAAAAAAGGTGTGTAATGACAGCGGTGCCATCAGGATCTACACTGCTCAGACAGGATCTTGGCAAAAGGCTTCAGCTAAAGGCCAACACGCTGCCAGCTCTGTCACACTATCATTCCAGTATGGACTGTAGGGAGCCTGCTCCCCAGTGTCTCTGTTCTCTGAGTGCCAATTATGCCATCCAATTGAATTATGCCCTTGAGTGGTATTATTAGCAGTTGTTGAGGGATCCAAACATTTGTATTCATTAAGGCTTGTTCGCAGGAATGATTGAATGACCAGCCCAGTCTAATTAACATGTGAATGAAGACAATGTCTGATGAATCTAAATGTTTATTAGCTCCATACATTGCAAAATCATGCCAATTCCGTTTCCTCTCCGTAAAAAGCAAAGTAATCTTGGCCTCAATACCATGGAGTGCTGCACAAGAGTGCCACTCTGCACATCTTGCACTCTGAATATCAGTCCCACAACACGTCTCAAGTGGTAGCCAGGGCTCAGTTTGAAGTTGTTCCACACAGAAGAGTGTTGAGTTTAATGAAGCTGTGAATCAAAGAGCTACCAGCTCATCCTGGTTAACTGGTGCCGCAGATAATGTATTCCCCGGTACTCCCAATTCTGCCTGCTACTGACCTGAAGAGGGTTCAAGTTTCCGTCTTCCGAATGTAACCAACAGACCATCAGTCACACTTGCTGCAATGTAATCTTATTGTGGATATTGGTGGCAACAGATTGCAGTCATGACGCACCCTGTATCAAAGCTTTCGACACCATGCTCAGTCAGGTTTATTCATTAAGAAATCTTGTTGACACCAGATGGGAAACAGAATTACTTCAGTGCTTCAAATGTTGCCCCTGTTAACTGATCCTCGAAAACAGGTCTAAATTCATAAGCTGAAGTCAGTCGCTCTTGAAACCAGTGCTTCATCATGTTACTATGCTTTTGACACTCTTTTTTCTTTTCCTCTCCTCTAATCATGCCCTTCCTCTATCCGGGCCTTTCTCTCTTTCTCCAGCCCTCCGACTGTGGCACAGCTGATTGGGCGACTAGATTGTGCCACAAAGCTCTCTCAGTGGGAGCGAGCAGCCAGTTGGCAGACTCCTTTCCCTTCAGAGAAACGCCCTAGGTTTCTGCATGCTCTGGTAGTTCGCCCCCTTTCATCCCACTCTCTCCCTGACACAGTCACATCCAGTGTACACATCTATTGTTGGTGGGTCAGACCTAGCACTGCCACTATGTGGGTTAGGGCCAGAAAAGCAGCATGTACCTTCTTATGTGTGAAGTCAACCCCGCCAGGAAGCATTGCTCTTTTCCTCCCCTGTTATTTTGTTCTCTCTGGCAATATCTGTGCTCAGTGCAAGGCCACCAAAGGCTGCAAAGTCAGTGCCTTCTTGTTTCTATCCACCTAAAAGGCAAGTGGTCATCTAAAACTGCTCACAATTAGGTGGAAGTAGCCTTATCTCACTCAGGACGACTGCAGCACTTAGTCATAACTACACAACACCAGTCTAAACTTGGCTGACCTTACTCGCTGATGTATTTTTTTTAAACATAGGCCAGCAAAGTCTCCACACTACCTGCCAACGAAGGGCTGTTTTGGTCTTCATTCTTTGATGTGAAACATATCAGTGTAAAAGGAACATAACTCGCTGTCACTTTATATCCTTTGATTATATATGAATATGGTTTTACACATTTAAATTTCCTCAAGTGCAGTCATTTATTTTGTCAGACACCAAAAATCAAAGGTAAACAGTTGCAAGATAAGATCAATCAAGAACTCCACTTTTTTTCCCCTCTCATATTCAACTTAACAGGGCTGCTGCTTTATCCATATTTAATCCCTAGCCTCATTCCTCCATAACAGTTCCCCTATGCGCACACGCATAATAGGGTAGAGTGTCTTATGACTCAAAAATTGGTTTAGCGGGGCTATTCAGCTTAATAGCCGTATGCATTGAATAGACAGTCTGCAGAGCATTTTTATTCAGTTCATTCTATACAACTTTATTCATCTCTTAATGAAAAAAAGAAAAAAACAGCATCCAGTGGATTACAGGCCAAATCGTCTACTTCAAAGGCTTCAGCAGAACAGCCGAGTTGGTAACCTTGCCTAGATCCAAGTTTACTTTTCACTCATTCTTGGCTCCAAATTCAATTTATACAATTAAATGTAATCCTGTGCAGGGAATGCAGGTAGCACACTGAGGTTTGATTAAAAATTTAACAATACCATGACAGGAAAATCGAATTAAGAACACGACTGCCTCAGTCAATCAAGTGCTAGGGTTGTGGAAACTCATCAGTGTCTCACTAAGGGAGTGTGTGCGGGGGTGTGCCTATGCGTGCATGTGAACACGCATGTACACGACTCTGCCATCTCAGTACACTAGATAATCCACATCCTGGACAAGCACAAACTGCAGTCTTCCAGAACACTGCAGAAGGTAATTACAAATTAGGCCAGCCCTTGGATCATGAGGCGGGCGGCATTCTCCAGCGCATCCTATCACCCCTCGACGCTCCCTGGCCAAAACAGGCTTAGGCCAAGTGAACAATGACTCAGACCTCCCCACTGTGACAAAAACGCAAGCAGGCGTCCTGCACTAAGTCCGCTGGGGACTGCTGTCCTTGGTGAATGGCTTACTGACGAATTAGCACTAGAGGTCACCGGTTGGGTTGCAAAACTGAGGAAAATTCTGGGGAGGTGTACATTCAACGGACTACAGTACTTGATGAAATATGAAACTTTAATCTCTGACTTCTGATGATGATTATCAAGCTTCAAACTTACGTCTAGTCCCTTGACAGGATGTACACGCATGTGTGAGTGAGAAAGAGCTTGTAGCAACTTAGACAGAAGAGCCTGTGATCGCTCTTTTGTGAGGCATAGAGTGTGAGAAGACGTGCGCGAGCAAGCGAGGCGGGCGCATGATTATTATTTTGAGCGCGCTGGCGTGCGCTCACATGCATATGTCTCCTGTCTTCACGGTCATCGGGGCTGATGATGTGTTCAAGGTGGCATGACAGCCCGGGGACGGCGCACCGGGGCGAGCGCGAAGGGGAACACCAGCCATAGAGACGTTCCAGTTCATGAAGTGTGCAAATCAGGCGACAGGGGAGGGGGAGGGACAGAGATTATAGGGGAATGGAATAGCCAGGCCAGGGCCAGACCACCTCATCTGGGAGGAGAGGGAGGGATGAGGGGATTAGAGGGATAGAGAGGACAGAGAGGCAGTGAAGGGGAGCAAAGAGGAGAGAGTAATAAAAGTAGGGATACAAAGACAGAGAGAAACTCAGAGATAATAGATGAGTGAAAGGATGCTAGATAGGGTGAAGTGCAAAAGAGACGGTGAGTTGATCGCACCGACTACTTCTCCATACAGGCTGTATCATCAATGGAGCAGACTCCTAGCAAACAGCTTAGCTTTGACTGCTTTCCTCTGAGAGGATTTTTTGGAGAGCAAGTTACAGCTTGAATTAACAAGCACACAGAGCAAACACGATACATTATACATTCTGCTTTGCCTCGGAAGTGATAAGCAAGTCCGTATACCAACTCATCATGCATGTCATTTTGGCCTTGGGGCATCAAAATAAAAAAAAAAAGGAGAGAAAACCTCAGTCTTGGGTCTGACAGTAGTGACTTCTCCAACATCATGATTTCAACTGAGGTCTATGTATGTTGATTCCCCACCCCACCCCTTCACCCTCTCTCGGTTGCTATGGCAACAGGAGTTGAGTATTTGGTAAAAAAAAAAAAGCTTTTTTAAGAGTTGCCAACATTCACAGACAAGTTCTTGGATTCCTTTACACCTTAGTTTTTTTTTTTTTTGCAAAGTAAGTGTTTTTCTCTTTTCAACCCTGCTCCATTTTTCCAGCAGTTTTCTGGTGATTTGAAAATAACCAGATTAATGTGAAGAGCGGTACTGAAGTGGCAATGGCAGGAGCAGTGCCAACAATGGTGTCTGGCAATTCCACTTCTCTGAAGCAACAAGACAAGCACATTTTAATCCGCTTTTTTGATTTAACTTTCACTCTGTAAAGAAACCTGCAGGAAATACCCTTTAATGTATTTTTTGCACTGAATCAAACACAGTACATTTGCTCAATGCAGATATCCCGCAAAGACTGATCAAAAACTCAGAATGTAGGATTTTCTACCATGTGTGAAAACCTAACACACAAATCCTTTTCAAAGCACTTGTTCTATATATTCATCATATATTGTGTTCTATAATCTTATCAGCGTGTTAATCCAGCTCCTTCTTTTTTATAAAAGTCATGCAATTACTGTATGTATACTATTATTATTATGTTTTATCATCACATGCTATCTGTCCTGACAATTTGAAGCCCTGGCTAATATCGTTCATATTTTTGAGTAATGATAATGAGTGACTCCTCCCTATTTTGTTAATAAGAATGTGGAACTAAATGGGCAGATTGGCTGAGTGATTTCATCAGGAACAGGGAGTAGTATGTGTGTGTGTGTGTGTGTGTTTGGGGGGTGGTTTTGTGTAATGGTGCTTCTCTCTATTAGATCCCATGATGTAATCCATCTTCTGGATAATTAGCAATGAGGGGATAGAAGGGAGGAGGTGGGGGAGCTGGCATACACTGTTATAGATGAAGGCTCTTTGCCTTTACCCTGATGGAGGGTGTGTTTAATAGGTGTGTGGCATGTTAGTCTCTCTAGGCAAACAAACTGGCTTCCACATTATCAAAATACTCTGATATACCATCTGAACAGCTGTGTATCCCTGCTTCTTATGCTCATGTCCTTTTCAGTTGTGCCAAGGTTTTAACATTTTATGTTACAAATAAAAACAAATCTGAAGCACTGTCTCTCCAAATATTTTGCTATCATCTCTCATGTATAAACAATAGAGGACATATGCTATCTTAAAACAGTGAAGCAGCTTGTGGGATTGCAACAGTTACAATACTGGCTTACTGTATGTGTGGGTAGATTCAGGTTAACCTTGTGGCAGTCACAAACACAACATGGAAACACACATGGTTATATCGCTGTACACCCAGATACACAAAATACACACTTGCACACTGGGATAAAAATACAGTAGATATAGATAGGCATGTATTATACAGTGTAGGGGTTGTATAATTTAAAGTAAGGAGGAGAAAAAATAAAACTTTAACATTCCCTAGAGAATTCCGGGATACCATGAGGACTGGAAATGGATTGGAAGTCAATGTGACGCCTGCAATTACCCCCTTTCACGTTCCATTGCGGGTCCCTTGAATGCGCCAAAGAGAGCTCCCTGATTTTCCCCGATTCACATGTAGTATTTCTTCGTGCTCACCAGCACCCAAACTACAAGCAGGGAGCATCAGCGTGAAGGAATCAGATTTATTACTGGAGCCTGAGATTAAATAACAGCAACACAGAAATGGTGCTGACCAACGACAAAATAAGGCTGCATGGGGAATAAGCAGTGCAGTGCCTGTTTCACTTTCCCACAAATGCCTAACAACAGGTGCACTTCAGGTCATCTATATTTTATTTGAGCAGCCATAGCAGGATGATGAATGTAAAGTAGAGTGCGCATGTGTTTGCGTGTGGGCCGTCAGCGATGGCTAAGAAAGCTGCCCTCCCTTTTGAATCAATTACAGCTGTGCCTCTGCTTCTTCTTCAAAAACCTTCTCATTAAACCCAGCTACATCACATGACTGTATGCATGTGCACGTGAACATCAAGCATGTATGTTAGTGTGTGTCTGCACGCTGTTGTGAGTGTACACAACGTTGTGTTTGTGCTTGCGCCCGCTCTGGCAAGGTGCCTGTTAGGACCCGTGGGAGGGGTCAAAGGGAGAGGTCGTTAATCAAGACAGACAGAAGCAACACCCTAGCGTTCCCAGGATGACAGTGCTGCTGGGAACTGCGGGTCCCTCGGCCCAGATCCCTCTCTGATCAGAGCACCAATTAAGATCCGTGCTGCTCCACTCCTCAGCAGAGGCAGTGAAGACAACCTTTTGTTCCCTGGCCTTACATCACATTTCTACAAGACAAGAGCCCAGGAGCATTATGTCCAGCTCAGTTTTGGTGCAGCAGGAAACAAAGTGCACTTGGTGCACTCAAAAGAAAGGGTTCATGTTTTGCACGTTGCAGATTGCATCATCATAATTCCTGACTTGACAAATCTAAGGCAGAGAGTAGAATAAAAGAGATATATAAAGCAATACACAAGAAGAATCTGAATACAATTCATATTTTAAGACAGTAATGTAGCAAGCACTTAAATAGAGCAAGAAAAGGCAGTAATTAGACAGCACAGGCAAAAACGAGCAAAGTGTCATTACTGACAATAGAAAGCGTCTCTCAAGGATCTTTCCATACTTCGATATCACTCATCAAATTGCAAGGCCTCTATTCATCCTTGTTTTTTTACCTCCCCCAGACAGCACTAATGATCAATTCCATCCCTCAGCATATTTATTCATGAGTGTATTACACCTGGTTCCTCTTTGTTGCCGATGCATTTCCTCAAGTATTATGTGACACCTTGCCTCCCACGCTTCTCACTCAGATGGCATTTCTCTCTTCTCCTTCTCACTACCAGTCTTTGTTGAACCTCGCACATGCACGCTTTCATGTGCGTGCACACACTGGGTTTTTTCATTGGATAATGTGAGCTCTTTTATTGGGTTTCTGTGTCTTCCCCAGCTATGAATCAGTTTTATTCTCTGTTCGTCGTGGCCGTCAGTCCAGGGAAGGGACTGAGATGCTTGTTTCAGTTTGTGTTTGTGCGAGGGCGCTGTTTGTGTATTTGCTGTTTTAAAAAAAAAAAAAAAAATTCATAATGTCTTTGTGTCTTTCCATGCACACTCACATCCATTTTCTGTGTGATTCATGCATCTTCCTCTTGCCTGTTTTCCACACAGCTTACAAGTGTGTGGATGTACTCTTTTTGTGTGTGTGTGTGTGTGTGTGTGTGTGTCTTTGTTGAATTTGAGCCTATCCAGAAATGACAACGTTATTGAGTGCAAATAACTCCATAGCTGGAGAGGCTTCAACCAATGAAACCACTCAGCAGACTCTCAAAGTGAAGGAAGGACTCACCTGTTTTTACAATGTTCTCTGCACTATACTCTATATGATTCAAAGCATGACTGAAGTCGATAACTATTTGGATTTTGATCTATGAATTCCTATTATTATTATTTCCATTAATTGTTCCTCTATAAAATGTCAGAAATAGTAAAAAAAAAAGTCCATTCTTAGATCCAAGTTAACATCTTCAAATTGCTTTTTTAACCCAATCAACTTCAGTTCTCAGTGATGAAAAACAAAAAGACAGCAAATCCTCACAAAGCTGAGACCAGCAAATGTTGACATTTTTGTGTCATGAATGACTCAATCCTTTAATCAGTCATCAAAGATTGCTGCGGATTAATTTCCTTTTGATTGACTAATCAATTAATCATATAATATTATTCAATAAAAACATGTTAATACCAAGTACATTACAAAAATTTATCTAAGTTGCTCCCTGTGCTTAAAACCCTTTTGCAACTAGGTGCAACTGCTGGTGCTTTGGGGCATTTTTTTAGACTCTCATTAAGTGATTTTTATATTAGTGTGGTCTTATTTTATTTTTTTATGGTTTTAGACAGCTCTTGGGCTGTTTTAAAGTGGTTAATTGGTTAAGTTTCTATGATGAAATCTTTTTTCAAATGAATAGGGGTTTTACTTATGATTTTCTGTTTCTGTTTAATTGTGATTTTGTGGCATATTCTGTCATCTGCCATCTGTTAAATAAAGCCTAACTGATAAAACAAATGAATGTTGTCTCCGAAATAATGCAAAACAGCTCCATGATTCAGAAACTTGGTTGCTCATTCATTTATTCACGCACTCTCTCACAGTTAGTGTAATGACCTCCACGTGGTCACCAGAAGGCACTGCATTGTCACAGACACCCCAATGAATTATGATCATTCATTCACTCACTCGGGTTATCTGTGTAATACTGCTGGACTGTGTAGGCTGCGTCACATCTGTGACTCTGTGTCCTTGTTTGCTTGTCTCTGTGCGTGTAAACACAGCCGCTACGTTTGTCTGCCTGTTTCATCTATTCACAAGTGCTTCAGCTAGAGTTTCTTGTCTCCCCATCTCTCTCCCTCCTTATCTCTACGTCTCGCCCTCTTTCACTTTTTCTTTTTCACTTTCTCCTTGCTAGACTGATGGGATGCACCATTTTAGGGCAAGCTCGGTGGTTAGAGTTTCCTCCCACTGATATGATTAGGTGCCATTAGCCAGTTCAGCCCGTCGGGCTAACCCCGACAGTCAGCAAGTGAGGGAGGTTCATGGTATTGATTGCCTCTACTTTAGAGCCTTCACCCCCAATCTTTAGCCTTGCCTAAATCCTAGAATTGAACCATCCTACTATGGCATCTGGTAGTGACTTCTACCTGAAATACTGAAAAATGGCATGTATATATGTCTCTATGTATATATCCATTTATCTATCTATCCATCCATCAATCTCCTTGACTTTCGCCTTGATGTCCTGCAGCCATCTCCTCTCTCAGCTGTGTGGTCGCTGAAGAATATGAAGTTTTTTTGCTGTGGCTGTCTCACTGGGGAAATATAAGTTGACTGTCTATTGCATTACTGTTTCTAAGCCTCACATCAGGAGGTGATCAGATTCCCTGAGGTAGGAGGAACAGGGGAAATGGAGAAAGGGATGATAGAATGTGTGTGCCGGTTTGTCTCTCGATGTGTGTGCCAACATGTTTATATCTTAGTGGGTGCACATTAGGGCTATTACTTTTCACTAAATCACATTTGAACAGACTCTTGCATTGGTGTGTGTGTGTCTGCAGTGGTAGGTGATCATTTTCTGCTGTGCATATAATTCATGCATATACACTCAGTAACTATTTTAATAGCTATAAGCTTGTTAACACAAACAGGTATTTTTAGACAAACACTGGCATGGTCAGTATACATAACTTAACTGACTTTTATTATGATTCAATTTTTGATGCCCTGACAAGGTCATTCCAGTAAAACAGAAACAGCTGGGATATTCACACACTATGTAGTCTACAGTTTGCAGAGGATGATGTGATAAACAAAAACTTGCAGTCAGCAGATTTTTGGGGGCAAAAAGAACTTGTCACTAAGATATATCAGAGGGGAATTTAAACAGTAAGGCAACGAGTATGCAAACTTCAGCTCAGTGTAACGTAACATTTCTCAGTTGAACCACAAAGTGAGTCAGACTAGTGGCATATGTGATCATCAAAACAGGTTCAAATTTGGAATCAATCCATTAATCCAAGATAGTGTAGCGGTGCAAGGGTTTCCTTGACACATATTAGGCCCTTCCATACAGACTGAGGATCATTGTAAAGCCACCCTATACATAAGCATCATAGTGGACAAGGTGCATCCCTCCATGGTCAAATGCTGTACTTCCGGCAAGATGATGCATCACATGACAAAGCACTCATCTTTGAGATGGTTCCAGGGACATGGCAATGACTTCAGCTAATGCAAGATTCTACAGTTCCCAAACCTCCATGTGATAGGGATTTACAGCTTATGATGCTTCAGTTAGCATCACAAAGTCATTCTAAATGCCTTTTTAAACAGCCTGTTGAATACATACATCAAAGAACTGCGGTATGAATCAGAGGGGAAAAGTTTTGCTACACAAATCTGTTTTCATTTTTGGACTTCTCTAATCTTTTTTTTAATTTGTGAAGTTTAGAAGTGAAAATGTCTCTCATGAAAACTGCTAACAGCTCATAGACATCTTAAAATACAAGTAAAGTACAATACAAATACCTCAAATTTGTACTTAAGTACAGTACTTGAGCAAATGTACTTAATAACTTAAACAATAACCGTCTATCAATTGGGAAATGAATATCATGCTGCATTAGGTAGACAGATAGCACACTGGATGCTGTGGGATGATGTGACATGTTGCTTTCACAATCTGTCCAAACTGGAAAACTCTGCAATACCAATGCTGACAATTGGCACCAACTTTATATTAAGTTTGTACTCACTTTTTACAATGATGACTCCCTATCTGAACTCTGCCAGAGTTTCCCCACCGCTGCTTGAGGTTGATGTGCTCACTCCTCTCTGATTGAATATATATCCCCACCAATCACAAATGAGGTCTTCAACTATTTAGTTTTACTAAATCAGGGTAAGCACTTTATCCAGCGGCCTATAAATGCAAGGACCAGCGATACTGAGAGTGCCCAGAGCACTGCTTTGACGCTGAGTAGCAGCTTAACAGGCTTATAACGGAGCAGGGGAGCGAGTCAATCAGCTGCTATTGAGTGACTCTGTAATGGCCAGCCTGACCATCACACTCCCCAGAGAGCCAGTTTTGTTTTCCATTAAGACTGTCATTACACAGGGAGGCACGACATAACCTCCAAGTGAGTGTGTCTTGTGTGTATATGTGAAAGATAGAGAAAGGAGAGTTTTTAGATTAACTTGGAATTATTGCTGTGGTAAAGATGATAATGTCCTTACAGTTAATTTAATACTTAAAAAAAGATTTTGCCATCAAACCAATAATGCTTTAGATTTTATCCCATGCTGATATAATGTCACCTAAGATTTGTAGTACTCCACATATGCTAGAGATTTGTATCTACACCTTGTCCTCACATTGATTACAATTATGCCTTTATAGAGTTAAAAAACACACACACTTTTTTTTCTTGAGGTCATGCAGTGTTCCACAGTGGGGAACTTGATGCTGTCCCTGTCACCAGCCCAGGAGGGAGAGCCATTAGTTTTAATCAAGCGCCACTCTAATTGAGAGGCCTCCCATCTTCATAAAGATAATTACTAGAAATGTCAGACTTTACGTGTGCTCCCCCACCCCTCCCCTAGACCCAGCCCATGGATAGCGATAAACCACAAGGCTGGACATGTATCTTTATAAGAGGGCAAAGCCACGGCATCGAACTGACTCGAACAATTAGTCAACATTAGCCGCAGATGGCCTCCATATCAGAATTAAATGCCCGTGAGTAACTCTAAATCATCCCTATTGAACCTTTATGGACTGATCATTTGAGTTACTAAGTAACAGAGTGGAAATAGGACAATGAATGAGATCTCCTCCTAAAAGAATTTACTGTATTTATTGAGTAGTTTGTAGTTTCCTGAAAATGGAAACATACTGTAGGGAATTATGAATCTTATGTTCAATATATTATGCTCACTGATATTTTATTTGATATTATCTGCATGCATAGTGAGTACATGGAGCTCAGCCAGGCTTTTATGTGATGAAACCTAGAGGGTAGTCTGGGTGGGATGTCTTTAGATATTGGAGACATTAAAATGAATTAGAATATATGTTGGTAATAGTAATGGCTGGCTGCAGTAAATGGGTCAGCCAATACTCAGTTTTGGGTAGCAGGGATTTTTATTGAGGGAATTTTGTTTGTTCTTCTTAAAATGTTAAAAGTAAGTGTGCTCTTTATGCAGAGGCATCTATTTCTTGTTGTATTATTATATGATTATGACTGATATGTTAACACGTAAGCAGCATTTAAATCTTGTAGCAGGTCAATGTGGAGCTAATTCTAACTACTTCATATGCTGTTGGGTAGTTTATTGATCATGTATTTTGAATGTTAACTCTTAATCTGAAAAGTATCTGATATTAAATCAATGTAGTAATTTTGTACAAAAAGTACAAAAATAGTTTAATATTTTCACCAGTGTACAATGCACAAATAGTCTGATAAGCTACTAAAACACAGAAATACAGATAAGCAACTTCCAACAACCTTGAACAATTCGTACATTTTGTCTTTCCAGATATTAGTCTCTACACCCATTTTGAGTTAAAGATGATGCAGAATTCAACTGCACCCAGTGTCCCAAGATTCCCAAGTCTCATTAGCTTTTTGATGTGGCGTCCCTGTCTCCTGAACTTTGACTGATCGCTCTCTCTCAAGCCCCAGCAGAGTGTCAAGAGAATGGATGAGGTGGCAGAGAGTGACTGACAGCAACCAGGCAGCGGCTGCTCCCCCACACCCTCAGCAGCCACACTTCAGCCAGCCTATCTCTAAAAGCTGGTAGTAATTGAATAATAAGTACATTTTAGGATGCAGGCAACGTTTGGTAAATGCCTACATTACTCTGAAACATTGAGACACCCTGCCAAGTCTTTGCAGGCATCTTTCACTCTTCTTTTGCCACTCAAGCAAAATAGGGTTTTATTTTAGTTCATTTTATTTTGGTAGGAACGCTTGTAAAGCAGTCTTTGGAAGGCAGAACTATGCTTTTACCTCTACATCATGTAATTATTAAGTCATGTCACTTACCCATACTTGGAATGCACTAGGGACAGCTGTCATGCATATGGCTTTTAATTAGTTAAATATTTGACGTTTCTCTGTATACTAACAAGCCCAGCATATCACACATATGGTAACAAACACAAGTGAATTGTTATGGATCTATCATATTCCCCAGTACAAGCGTTAATTTGGTCCGACCCACGCACAGGATATCAGGAAATCAATATTGCTTTCCCATGTCTGTGGCTGCGCTAGGTGGGTCTAATTGAAATGTATGAGGGAGCCTGCTAAATGATCTGTGCAGGCAAGGGAGCCAGTGATTGCAAACATATGGAATGGTTCCTTAGACAAGAGAAACATTTGTACAATGCTGAGAGAGAAACAGACAGAGGAGCACAAGTGTGAGAGTGAAAGGAAAGAGGGAGGGCGAAAGAGGAGACGAAAGAAAAGAGAGACACAGCGGAGCGAGCAGAGTCAGTCATTTCACTCTGCAGTACGTGATGTTGCTTAATGTTCATGCAACTTGACTCGGGAAAGATATTTCATGAGACTCTGACAGCTTCTCAGTTGAATGCCCGAGTTAGTTAGAGAGAGAGATGAAGGTGGAAGAAGCTCAGAAAGAGGGTGTGGGTGTTTGCGCATTATCAACCCATTAAAAACAAATGACAGCACAAACATTGAAGTGAGCATCCATTGTTGTCACGTGTATGCTGAAACTCTTGACCCTGCATGAAAGCTTGTTTTGTTCTTTTTAAGTAAAAAAGCCTATATCCTGGTTTCTACTCATGGTACCTCCTTTCCTTTTTTCCTCTCTCCTTCCCCTCTTGTTCCCTCTGTCCTCCATCCATCTCTCTAACCGTGTCTCTCTCTCTCTCTAATAAGCTATTGACATTTTGCTTAGTAATGACTGCAAGAATAATGGGTCTTGTATCGTCCGGAATGAGCAATGAGTAGAAGTGGCATTTTCTAACCTCCACAACAGGTAGACAACCAGGCTCACTCAATTCCAATTGGTCAGTTTAATTGGGCTATCTTTTCTGGATAAAGGGTACCATCCCCTGTGCACTGAATTGGCACTCCACCACTCCACCGCTCCATGATGCATTGATTAGTCAGGACCATCTTGCTCTAATGCATCTAACACAAGTGAGTCACGTCCGTTAGAATCATGGCAAAGAGTTGCACGGTAAACCACACAACAAGTGAGTACAGATGTCAGTGCTGGACACGATTAAGAGCAGGATGTAAAAATGAATTATTATTATGGGCCAGCTTACTCCATGATAGTCTGAACTAACAATATACTTGATGTAATTTTAAAGTTCATTTCAGCTCACATTTTTGATTCAGCACTGTCTTTTGTAGTTCAAACATCAGTGGTGAAAGAAAAGTTTGAAGTCATGCAGTCAAACAGCAGCTCTCACTTCAACAAAGATAAAAAAGTCAACATGAAGAACTCACCAAGAAAAAAAAAAGAAAAAACATCTTTTTCCAAGTGGCCCTTTAGCCCTCCACAAAATGCTAGTCTGTAGAGTTTACACCATTTCCTAACTAGCAGAGAAGGGATTATTTTATGACAGCCAACTGGCAATAATGTGTCTTTACAAACATCGCTTGAGGCTACAAACAAAGCTCGAGACACATGCCTACGGCCTAAGCAAGGTTCATGCGCGAGTGTCAAGTGTGCTGATATAACTCTTAAGTTATCTACACCTTGCACATTGCATCACAAATGGAAATAACTCTGGATGTTTAAGAGTTATTTCCATGTTAAACCGTGTAGCTTGCAAGGCAAGCTTTTCCTATCTGCATCAATTCTGACTGGTAGGAAAGGTCAAATGATTAGTGACTGGAGAAGTCTGCCCTCTAAGCAATGGTTAGGTGATGATAAGAAGCTCTCAATATGACACAGGAACATGTTATGGTCATATTTGTCAGCTTTTCTGGTCTGCTTTTCTGCCAAAGCACATTTTCCAGATTTCACAGGCATGTGAGCATCTTAGGCTGAGAAAACGGCCTGGCACAAGGATACCACAAAATAACATCTATTATTCATTTGGTCAATGTATTGACAGCTCTGGCGAGCACAGAGGTAAAGTCAGGACAAAAAGCTTCAAGAAACTGAATCTGGGAACACAGTTATGGCTAGAAATTAAATGCTTTTAGATGAAAAGTCTCAGTTACCTTGACAATTAGATATTTTGTTTAACAGAGTCATGGAAGCTTTGTCTTTTTCTTTGGTTTTAATTCAAATGTATGGAATATTAAATGTGCACCTTCTTAAGAACAGGATAGTAGGATGACATATACTATAATTTATATTCCCTACTACCATTTGCAGCATATCTGGGTATCTCCAGTACATGTTTTTCTCATTCACCCTGCCACTACAGACAGTGTTTTGGAGCAAGCACGATCCAGCCGAGCCTGTACAGATGTGGTAATCCATTTGTTTAAATACATCTGACATGTTCATTAAGCTGCTAAGCCACACACCCTCACATTTTTCCCTTTTCTCTCTCAATCCTTCTACCAAAAGCTGCTTTTTCTTACCGCATTGAGACGGTAATTACCATGCAGTCAAATGAGAGGATGGCATGCAGAAACACCGCGCTTGTCTGTGGCTGCCTGCCAGCCAAGCTACTTACACTGTGGAGCTCACAGTGCCCAGATACTACAGGCCAGAGTTGAGCTGCACATAACTCTGGCTTCCTGAGCTAATAAAGATCATCTCTCTGGCAGAGGATTTTTGAAGGAACATGATATAGCACGTTGAAAATCCTTGACAGAAGACACGGTTGTAAGAGGCTGAGTTGTGGGTCACTGAAAAACAAGAATCCAACAACAAAATGGAAAAAAAGAATGAAGAATTGAAATGATGCACAAAGACTGAGACACGGCACAGGCCATAAGATGATACATAAAACATGTATCATCTGATACACAGAGCACAGAGCTCACTACTCGTGACACTGAGTCAAAGAAATCAGACAGGCCTTGTAGCAGACTATGCCATTTTCATGAATTCTGAAAAGAAAATGAAAGGTTCTCTACCATCTTTCCACTCCAGGAGTGTTAGAGACTCTCTGCCTGTTTGCCCGCCTGCTTTTCAGGCATGTCGCTGCCAACTTGGCATATTACCCGGGCACTACACTGGTGTCGGCAGTGAGCCATCCCTGCCAGCTCCATGATTGCCATGATCTGGGTCGGCAAGAGTATTACATGGCCACCTGGAAAGAGGCGAACACCTGGACGCAGCTTAGTGCCCAGCTCAGCCATAATACAGGTCTTTTCTCTGCCAGTATATACAAACCTCCCTCCTCTCTCTCATATGGTGCACACAAGTGATTAGGCATTGTGTAGGCCCACTGTTGGTCTACAGTAGGAAACATTTTGCAAAAATCTAACCGCATTCAGTGTTCAACCTGCTCACAGGCCAGCTGAAAGTAATGGCAGCTGCCAAATGACGCATTATGTGATGCGCAGCAGGTGATACTATGTACCTAACAGGGACTTTTATGCATAATTAGTTTAAATCAATAGTGTATTGTAACGCATGTTTGCTCGGGTATGGCTCTTTTGTGTGGCAGGCACAGAGATGGGTTCTTGCCTGTTTACTCGAGTTGAATTTAGGCACACACTGTGGCTATTGTGGTGCAATTTTATAACAGGGGGTCAGGTGGTACATTATGTCTGACAACTGGGATGTATGCAGCAGTCACAAATAAAGGTTTTCTAAGGCATGGACAGCTATCACAATATCTCCCTTCAATTTTCTGAAGGATTTTATCTTTTATCCAGCATGTCCAAACTAAACTAATGTATATCCTGTGGTCTCTGAATATACCGTAGCTCTGTGTAACCTTGGAAAAAATGTCAGGCACTTCTTGTTCCTCTTTCATCCTTATTCAGTGTTCTTGAAATATTTCTTTTTGTATTATAAATCATCCAGCTTTTTTTTTATTCTGCACTCAAAGCACTGTGAAAACCAGTTGTGTCCTCACCAATGAATTTTCATGACAGCGCTGTCATCCCACGTTGTGCCAAAACAATCCTTTTGACCTCTGTCACTAAATTTCATTGTCTGTGATCAAATTCACAATTTATATTCCCTCTTTTTATTATTATTTGTGCAGAGGCTTAACCTGTGTTTCCTTATCGTTAGCACTTAACTCAGGCTGTGAGGATCCATTTGCCGCATCATTCAAATAAATCTGCCCTTCTGTCCACTGAGATAGCAGACTGGTTAAGTCCCCTCGCTCTTATGCCATGTGTAACCTCACTGGATTATGACTGGATAATATTGTTTTCCTCTTGGGCCTTAGCAGTTCTTACTCTCTCTTTATTTTTCAATTGTCTAAGTAGATAAAAATCAAATAAAATGTACCAAAACATGATTGTTTTATCTTAAGTAAACAGCCCTCATATGTTGCTATCCACTCTAAAAGACAGAACTTGCATTGTATGAAAAAAAAGTATTGCCACAAGACAGGTACTGTCCTTTGTTGGAGCATACTATATTTATATCGCATAATTCACTTGAAAGAAACCTATTCATCTTCTTGGGAGAAGCAGTATTCATTAAATATGGTTCCCCTTCAGTAAGTTCAAGAGTCACAACTCACAAACAGCAGGACATAAAATCATGCCTCAGAGAGCCTGAAGAGGTAAAATGTCTGACTTTTTGTGATCTTGACAATGGATCTCACTGGGGGCCATCAAATCCAGACAGCTCTCACAAAGGTATCCAGCAAAGCCCAGTATCCCAGCTAGTCCTCCAAAATCATCTGAACCAATGTGCATGTTGAAAAAAAAAAAAGAATGGTCGGAGATTTGAATGCTGATTGAACACAGATGCTCAGGGGTGATAGTGACAGTCACAGGAGAGTGACAGTACATACAGCGCAATAGGAACAACATGGAAAGGTCACACAAACAAAATGTGTTCATGAAAAAGAACACCACTGCTCAACAAATGAGGTGGGAGAAACCGTGGCTGAGTTAAGTATACCTCAGAATTTGTGCTAATTGCTAGTCCTGTGGGTGGTTGTTAGTGGGGAATGTCCACTGCTTATGTGTGCTTATATAAGCAATCAATGGCTTTAATTAGACTATTAGGTGGGATTGGTTCCCAGCAGACTACTTCCAAGCCTTAAGTAGCCTTATTGTTTACCTTCCTGGTTGCTGAAAGTGCAGCATGTTGGGAGGTTGGAGTATTGTGACTATCAATACCAATGTTGGCTGCTTGGTTAGATTTTACAAATAAGAATAGAATCTATGACTGACTCATTGTTTGATTAGTAATGGATTTAATTATTAACATAATAGCAACTGGCTTATCTTTAGGTAGATTTTTAACCACATTAGCAACAAGGCTCTGGGGACGGCATCAACAATATTTCAACTGGTCAGTCCAGGGCTTGGGCCAGTATGATGTATCTAAATTTTGCAGACTTTCATGAACTTTCCTCAAGTGCCACCATGAGGTTAACATTTGTTTTTCGTGAAATGTGTCAACAAATACTGGAGGGACTGCCATTGAATTTGGAACAAATATCCATGATTGCCAGAGGATGAATAGTAATGACTTTGGCGAGCCCCTGAATTTTCATCTAGTGCCATCAGCAGGTCAAAAATGTGAACTTATCCCATCAAATATTTCTACATGTACTTAAATTGCCCTGCAATGGTTGCTGTGTTATGTCAGTCTGACTTTTCCTTTAGTGCCACCATGAGGTTGATATTTGTTGTTTTCAGTGAAACATTTCAACAATTACTGGATGGATTGACATGAAATCGTGTAAAATTGCTCATGTTCCACTCAGAACGAATTTTAATAACTTCAGTGATCCCCTTAACAATCATCTAGCGCCGTCAGATATCAATATGATGTCAGTAATAAAATACACAAAGCTATGTCTCTATTCATATATTCATGTTTTTCATAAATATCTCCAGTGTTATGTCAGCATTCTGTTTTCGAGTGGCGTTCCTCTGCAGTCTATTATCTTATTCGGCACAATTCTGTCTTTACAATCCCCTGAATTTTGCTCCACTTTTCCCCCCAATTTCTTTTGAGGTGCACTATAAGCTGATGGTGGCCTTTTCCCTGAACCACTATAGCCGCCTTGTAGATCCAATAACACTGCGTTTACTGAGCAAACATGCTGAAAAAACACTATGGCGCTTCCCCATCTTCATATTCAATATTCCACATCACGCAGATTCACTGACCCCTAAGAACTGAAACGCTGTGAAATAGGAAACCCTAATGCCAGTATTATTTTCAGTAGCCTTTTATCTTGAAGAGTTGGGTTTTTATATAAGCAACCAGGGTGACATGAAGAGGGGTTTCCAGTGCCAGCTTTTATCCAGGAGGGAGAAACAGAGATGTATATAGAGAAAGAAACACATTAGTGATGCAGGATAGGTAATGAAGGGGGGAAAGAGGAGGAGGAGGAGTAGGAGGAGAGGAAAAAAGTTAGTCTGAGCTCATAAAGACACAAAGACAGAAAGCGACAGAGATAGATCCAGTTTAAAGACCAAATGAAAGAGAGATAGGCAGCGCTGGGAGGTGGAGGGGAGTACTGTAATAACTTCATGCATGTTTAAGCAGAGAGGTAACGTGAGTTAAATGCCCAGAGGATGTAGGTACCAGCACCCAGCCAGAGAGATGACACCAGGTGCACTGCATCTCCGGAGCAGAGAGGGGACTGGGCAGACATAGCTTGCATACACATAAACACATAAGTAAATACATTTTAACAACTTAGAATAAATTGTTATGGTAAAATGCAAAAAAAAAAAGGTGGTTTACAAACTAAACTAAGATGATGAATATGATAAACTTTATGCTAAATTATGGCGTGATAGCATTGTCAACGTGAGTGTGTTAGCATGTTGTCATTAGAATGTGTGTGTACAGCCTGACAGAGTCACTATAGTTGCAGCAGTCTCTTAATCTTGTTGGATTTTTAGTCACTTTAAAGATACTATAAATTCCTGCTATTGCCACAAAGCCAATATTAGCATTAACAGCTGTTTCCATTCTAGTCTAGGAAACACGTTGCATGTTGAATTCAGCATCAAACTTCCTTCCTTTACTTACCAAGAACTGTCTCCAGTGTAGGAAAGAAATGCCAATGTTTTGCTTTTAGCTGAATCACTTCTTTTCTTCTACTGAACTTAGCATGCTAACCAGCTAGCCCTGGCTTCTCTTGTAATACAACTTTGCCTTGGTGATTTACTGTGGCATCCCCTTTGCCCTCAGTCCAACACAAGAGGATGAAGAAATACCACTGCCTTGAGGATGTATTGTAACCTCTTATCTTGGAAAGGCAATGACGACTGAAGCTCTCTATAACTAAACAGGTGTTATTGCTAATATTGGCTACATAGCCGAGTGAACAGAGAATAAAAAATTGTTCACTTTTTTCTGACATTTTGTGAACTTGATCACTAATTGTTTGATCATTAAAAAATAACGATGAACAGATAATAATCAACAAATCAATCAGTACTGAAATAATCATTAGTTGCAGCATCAGCACATACAATCAGACTGATTTACACAGTTGAGAAGTACAGTATGCTCGTGAAAGATAAATGTATTGTGCTCTGTGCCCATACTGCTCTGTCCTTCACTATCTCTCATTGTCGTACACACACCCGCACACAGACTCAGCTCATCTCACCAGGGAAAATATCCACTGTCAGTGCGAAAAATGGAGTGGAACAGATGGCATCAGAATGATTGAAACCACCTACAATGGTTCCCACAACTTCCCTATCTTTCTCCCTCGCTCTTTCTCGTTCATCGACAACCTCTCTCTCTTCGCCCCAGTGTTCCCGCCCAACTACACCCATCGTCTGAATGCATCATCCCAGCCTCTTCAATGCCATCCAGGCTCACAGTTCTTGCCAAAGAGGCTCAGGCTCACTGGAAGCCCCACAGCGCTACACAAAGTCAGCCAAGAGGAGAAAGAGAGGAGGGAAGAGTATGTAGAGGAGAGGAAAGGTGGAGGAAAGAGGAGGCAAAGGTTCTTGTGTTTTCCCCACCAGCTTGAAATCTTACTGATTTTAGCTGTGTTATTTTTAGCCCATCACACATACACATGAAAATATTGATGGTTTCTGCCAAAAGATGTTCGATTATTGCTAAAATGCAAAACCCTTAAACCACTCAAACATATATTCATGCATGATTCTTTGCTCCTCAAGCAGCCATCTTCTCCTTTCTGAACTATTTTCCCTCCCCTCCTTTCTTTTTTCTCACCCCCATCAACCCCTCCTCCATGCCCCACCTTACCTCGTCACACTTCCCCAACACCCGGCCTGGTAGCTGAGCGCCAGTCATGTAAATGAGATAGTTAGCAGATCAAAAGGCATGGAGAGGAATTTTTAATAGCAGAAGAGGTGTTGATTAGTGTCAGAGAAGGAGAGACAAGGCAAAGTGCAGGCAGCCTCTTTTACACCCCAATGCTTTGAGGCATATGTTGAAGTGTGTGTGTGTGTGTGTGTAGGTGTGAGGAAAAGACAAAGTAAGGAAGTGTGTGCAACGTGTGCGCATTCGTGCCTGCATTTACAGTATACCTACAGACTTTCGTCTATGATAGTGTATGAGTGTGTGTGTGTGTCTTGGCATCAAAGTGTGTGTGCCTTCCCTCCGGGAGATCATCGTTAATGCATAATACATAGCTCCATATTTCCGACTATAACAGCAATAATGTTGGTGCGGTGAGTTTATGAAGAGGAGATCAGGTGTAGGAGAAAGTGATTACAGGGCATAAACACTGCAACTGATACTGCTTTATTGTTAGAAGTAACTGGCATGAAGATGACAGTAGCTGAAGATAGCCTGACAAAGAGTGGCAGCAACAATGCTAATCAAGTGCCTTACTGCGGTGATTGTTGGTAGTTGTGAGGGAGTCACACAGATAAAGAGTTGTCCTGGTGAATTAAATTGAAGCTTAAATCTGGCTATGTGTTGTACATGGAGACATAAAGGCTCCAAATGTGTGTTAAATCATTAAACTCCAGTATAAGATGATGATCCGGCTTGGCTACATTTATTTGCATGTGCAATTCACGTCAACAGCAGAGATTTATTAGTATAATCAGGCAGCACTGTTCTCTGGTAATATATGGTATGTAATTGTGGAGTTAATTACATTTTAGCTTGACACTAAGCAATGTGTGTAGCATTTTTAATTAGACCTCTAAGGGATTGTTTTTTTTTTTTTTCTTTTATTAGCGTCACAGTTACGTAACACTTGCCATTTGTCTTTCAAATTTTATGTGATCCCAGCCCCGTCTTTATTTCTGAATCTAAATTTGAATCCAACCTTCAGATAAGGTCTAGGAATAAATAAATAGCAGTTCAAAGCTGGCATATCAGTGGCTCTTCATTCTGTGTCCAGGGGCTTGCCCGCATGCTTTTGCCCATGTCAGAATTTTCATCTTCCCGCTCTCCCCAGCTGCTTCACTCGCACGCTTCTCTCCCTCTCACTCGCACAGATGGCAGAGGGGTCGAAACACTTTAATGAATTTTCAAAGGAGCTGCATTGGCAATATTAAAAGGAGCTCCCAAACTTAAACACGTCTGACACTGGAGTCACACGCATGCGCACAATGGCACATATGAAGGCACAGGCGTCCACTTTCTCTAATACACATGCAATGCATACAGCATAGATATAAATACTGCACACTCACGCACAGACCAGTATTACCTTCTTCACAAACCAATAACATCCACAAACAGAGGGAAAATACCACATCCTACACACTGGTGGACACTCTTAATTAACTCCATTAGAGTGACAGACACCCGCTGGAAGGTCAAAGGTCAATTTTAATGATGAGCCTACATATGGCAGCCACCGTGTTGCCTTGCAAGTAAAACGAGCACCACTTCTGCTGATCCATCTGTCCCGTGGTAATGACTGCACCTGGCCTCGCATGGGCCAACGCACACAGGTACCCGGGCTCTCAGAACTAGCTCAGGCGCACAGAGGGAAACACAATTAAAAAGCAATAAGCACGCTTGCATCTTGCGGCCACATTGTTTACTCATTATGTCTAATTATCTATTTGAGTCAGAGATTTAAAAGACTCCTTTGTATGGGCTTTTTAAACATTCAGTGTGAGCGTTTACGGAGCAATGAGACCATAAATGACTGTGATCTTGGACCTGATGATTTTCAGTTGGAAACGCAGTCAATTGTTAAGCATGTCCTCGTGGCCTGTGTTAATGGTTTTCTTGTTGCACGAGGCCAGTGTTTAGGAACCTGATTTGTGAGTTGAGAGTGAGGTGTCAAACATCATTAAAGCTCTGTTTTTGCTTCTCCTACTCACATCAGAGCCTGGAGGAACCACTCCGATCCAGGCCTCTTTTAGCTGGCCTTGATCACGCCAGTCAACATACGACTGCCTGTAGGGTTTCCCCCCTGTCTTCACAAGTGGCTGATATGAAGCCACAAGCCAGTGCTGCACCGCTAGAGGCATCAAGGCTATTGCCTCTCCCTCTTTTTTATTTCTTCCTTTCTATTCTATCCTTCCGTCTACTTCTCCTCAGGCAAGAGAGTCTTTATCCCACCTCTACGTAGCTGAACTCAGGGTCAGAACTCAGCACAGAGCCCACAGGTCTCTGATCTCCCCAACTTCTGATCACTCATCAAGGTCTGCCAGGCAGAATTCTTTAAAAAAGCTGCATTTGAAAGAGTCCTTTAAATCCCCTCAGTGTTTTTTTTTAAACACAAGAGGGTGGGCAAGGCCCATGGGAACATACATCAGACCATGGCTGCATTTGATTTAGCTCTGTTCTTCCATTTAATTTTTTTTTTTTTTTTTTTTGCTACTCGCTCTCTTATAGCATGGCAGATGGTAGTAGGGTATAAAATACAATCTCTGTTTCCTTTCAATAACATGCGGATATGTTTAAACTTGCAATCACTTCAGCAAAAAGCGTACAAAAATTCTAAATGGCTGTATTTGTAAAGTCATTTAGTCATTAGCTTGTCTGTCATCATCTAATTTGACTTGAGTTTGACCTGAGGGGGGAAAAAAATGAAAAGAGAGTATTGAAGATCGGGGGATTGAGATATACAGAGCGATGGCACAGCGCTTCTGTTTTCAAACAGGAGACAGCTGCAGCAAGAACAGAACATCTGCTGCAGTGCTAACATAAGCATACCTCACTCCCTTACTGTCATGCCTGAGCGGCCTTTAAACCGGACAGCGCTGAGTCTGACAACCGCCTGATGAAGTTTGGAGTTTCTGTAACTGCGCTCATCGTGCTGTCACTCACAAAGTACTTATTCACACCTCGCCTTGAAAGGAGATTAAAAACAAGTGAGCAATTTTTTCCCCCTCGAAGAACAGCCTTAGTTTTGGAGCCGATCTGGCTTCTTGTCTGACTTGTGTAAACTTCTAGATACTTCTGCAGTCTGTGTGAGCCCAGGCCATCTGTAGCCTCTGTCAGCGCTTCTCTAATTCTTTGTTGTAACTGAAAAAAAAGAAGTAATGTTTATATCAGCTCAGATGGAAGGGTGCAAGCTCTCTCAGTATCATCGATAACATGGCAGCACTGTTCTCTCTTCTGCAATGTCTGCTTCACACTTTCTCCCTTTTCTCTCTGCATTGAGGCCTTTTTGCAGCTAGCTGGAGCTTGGCCAGCCAGAGCCATTTTGTCCCATTATGTGGTACTGTAAAAAAACAGCTGCTCCTATTCCACACTGGTGAATAGGTTAAATGGTGACACAAGGAACAGGGTCTTTTTTGTCATGGTCTAAATTGACCGACAACAGGCGCTGGAGGTTCCACTGTTCCTTCTCGGCTGCCTTCCAGCTCCATTGCTTTTGATTTCCAATTAGCAGCCACTCAGTCCTGCAGCAGTTTCAGGGAAAGAACTCTTGCTCTCTCTTTCTCTGTGTGTATGTGCATGCACACGTTTCAACATGCCACTGAGGAACAAAGAGCTAGCAATTCCAAAAGACATGGCTGATCCACTGATTAACTAAAACCAATCCGTAATGTAGAACTAGAGGAAAGAGGATAGCTGGCAAAAGCAGTGTTGAGAGTAGCTGTGATTGTTTTCATCTTGCACCATCTTGAATGTAGGCTGCTATCATTTACCAAACTGACACCCCCCTCCATTACATTACATAAGATAATGTAGCAGAGACAATGGCATCTTTTGCCTAAAAGGATACATTAGCCTGCAATTGCTTGTTGTTATGTTTGTAGGGGAAAAGGCTGCTATACTTCAATTCAAACATTTACAAGGTATTAAATACCAGTATACTGTATATGGGCTGTAAGTGCCCTTATAAAACAAGTGTTTAATAGCACATTGAAATATGCATGCTTAGGATAACACTCTGAATAAATGTCACATTCTACAGTACATTTTCCTATTAAAACAGAAAAGAAGGGGCTCACAAAAAGATACTTGTAGATAATGAGGGAATGAGATGTTTAGAATGAAAAAGAACAGATAAGAGATACTTGAGATACTTATCGAATCCATAATAATAGAGTTTTCTCTTTTCCCTTAACTGACCTCAGAGCTGAATTTGCTGCTGCACTGATCACCTTCAGTTCTCCATCTCTGAGGAGTTGCAAATTGAAGGGGTGGGTAAGAGTAGTCTAAAACAGAATGTGGGCAAGAAAGGTTTTAACAGAATTTCCAGTGACTGGCGAAGAATAATTGAGCCACTTGTAATGATTAACAACCCGATCAGACTCACATTGTAAAACAGTTGTTAGAGTGATAATGCATGATTTGTGATCACTGCATAGAAACCTGCAAATTATGAGCATCATTATCAGACACTGACCCCAACATTGTACTGTACCAGCTTAAAAGGCTTCTAGCCCTGTCACAGTGTTGGTGGCATAGAGATGACATATTTGAGTAAAAGACTACAGCAGCAGAGCAGAGGGGCTTAAATTGAAGTTTGAAGGTGTGGTCGTGATCGGCTGTCAGTGACCAAACAAAAGCAGGTCCTCTGATTCCCTTAAAATGCAGTGCTGCACCCGTCGTGGTGCAATGACTGTTATGTGATGAATGAGGCCAGCTGTGTCAAAAAGAATCTCCCTCGAGGAAACTGATGTCCTTGTCCAAGAGCTGCAAAGTCTCTAATGACTGAATATACAGCACCCCAAATATCCGACCAAGGGCAGATGATGTCTCTTTAAGTTTAATCCAAATTTCTGGACAAAGTGTAACTGCTGTTGCCATGTTTTTCTTTGCACATTAATGTCTTTATGGTGAAAAGACACTGTGTACATACCAAATGTGTTGATACATTTAACGAGATCAGCTGCAGACAGTTACATGACAATTTAGTTTTTGCATCTGTAAAAATCCCTACTTATTCAGCCCAGTACAGTGTGACTAGCATGTTAACAATCATTTTTTTTTTTTTTTTTTTTTTTTAGCTCTTTTTGATGTTGTAAAGGTTGTTTGTGAAATTTATAAGATAAGATAATCCTTTATTAGTCCCACAATAGGGAAATTTACATTATTGTATAATTTCATTCCACTGTGCTTTGCCACCCAACCAGAGATGTGATAGGGAGCTATAGCATTATCAAGGAAAAACTTCCTAATAAAGCTGTCTCTCAGAACACATACAAGAAAGAAACCTCTTAAATCTGGAGGAAAAAGTCAAAGGATTCATGGTGTGGCTGCCAGTTACTCACCAAGGCAAAGCCATTTCTGCCTTAGTGCAATGCCTAGTCAAAGGAAAAGTTTACAAAATTGAGTCCATGCCTTCACTAAAACCCATGTGTGAGAAGTGACATGCTCACTATGTTGTGTCACAGAGGCTTTTTGTAATGCCCCCCAGGACTGACCACTCCAAACATCCCCAAATCCCTCTTGTCAATAGAGAAAAGACAACATGAGGAGCAGACCTCTCAGCTTTTCTTTGCCTTGTCAAAAGTTTCCATTTCGTGTTGTGGGTTCTACACAGCATAACTAAGACCCTGGAAGCAGCTTATCTGCTTAAAACAGGAGGGTGAGAGAGGGTGAAAAAAGTGGCTCCGTCTTCCATCTTTTTCCCGGTTCACAGAGTGGGTTTATTGAAGCCACCAGAGCTTTGGTTTCTCCCTCTAGATTCCCCCTCCACCATCCCTGCTAGTCTAATCCACTTAGGCCCACGCTACCTCCACTGGTTTTGATTGGCCAGGCTTCCAAATTTACACTGCAGGACTCAGGAAAAATCAATAATCTTCACTGCACTGCAAAAAATCCCTCTATTAAAAACACAAAATGAGATTAGATGAAATATGGAATGGTTCAGAGTGTTGAACTTTGAGTTATTCACCTTTCTTTTTTGGTATGAATGGTTTCCTCAGCAAGACATAGTAGAATTTGGAATAAAATTATTTTTTTCCCAGTCTTAATTTTACATCCCTCATGATTCTCTGGTATTTGCGATCTAAGCCAGAATGTATCACATTAAAATTTTGCCACATCCCATTCCTTTCCTTTCTATTTTCATTGTTGTCTTTCGATGCCACCCCTTCAAGTGTCTTGGTCTCTCACTCTCTCTCTACCAAACAACACTGATGCTAATGTCATTGAAACCCCAGGTGCTTCTAGTGGCTCTTGAAGTCTGACATCAGTCCCTGCCACCCCCTCCCCTGGGTCCAATTTTCCCGGCATGAAGCTTCAAGGTCCTCAGCTGAGCTCTCTGTTTAGCAACAACAGTAGCAGCGAGTGTGAATGTGTGTCAGACAGAATGGTAATGAGCGTCCCAGAGATTGAACCCCAGTCTTCTCCCCTTCTCCCTGAAAATAGATTTGTTCTCACGTGCAAAACAGATATTGTAATCGCACCCCCCCCCTGTCGCTGATCCCCTTGGGGATTTGTTGCATGCACACCAAAAATTTAAATGAATGCAGGGAGTGACAGACATCATCGGTGATAAATCATATTACTGGCAAATTCTGCTTAGCAACACAACTAGACTGCACTGTAAGCAATGGCAACTCAGAATTAGTCCTGAATCTACTATTTCCCTCACACTACACCCAGTTATTGTCAGTTCACTCCATTTCCTTGTTTTATTGCACATTTACAAGAAAGCAAAACTGTAGTTTAGAAGAGTACATTCGTAGAGGGACCACTTTCAATGTAAAAAAAAAAAAGGCATGCTGTAATGGAAATCCAGTATATATTTCTCAGCCTGCTAGAGAGTTGGTACAACAAAGTGGGGGAGAGCGCAGGTCTTACAATATCCCTCTCTATAAATCTTTGGAGATATGAATGTCAGGTAGTCGTGACACAGTGAAGATGTGGCTAAATGTTGGGTTTTTTTTTCCAGCACACTGGTTCATTGTTTGTGCCAGGGCCACCCTAAGGACTTTGTGGGGAGTGCGGGACTGCCATTTTATTATGCTGTTGGAACCCTGGACGTGGGCTGTCAAGCTAACAAGCTTGGGGAAATGTAGCAAAGGTCGAAACACATGGGGCGAAAGGTATCTGAGGGCTACTAAATTACCTCAGAGACATATGGAGAGAGGGGAACACCTTGGTTTACAGTATGTTTGTGTGAGCACATTTGTTTGTTCAGTGGTTATATTACACAAATGCAAAAGAAACAGGCAAAGGCTTGTCAGTAATAGATTAGGTTTCTGCTTACATCTTCTCTGCATCCACCCTCAAAATCTTGAAACACTGACAAATATTAATGCAGGTTGTGCAAACTTTGGATCCTCAGGGGAGACTATCTCAGACGTTTCATGTCCCTCGATTAATAAATGATGTCCCCCTCTTGACAGGGACTATTCTTAACCCCCAGTCTGTACAATGCTGGGACACCATCATTTTTCAGGGGAGCCAGTGACAGTCTCAGCCTGCATTGAAGTTTAGCTTGCTGTACATTGTAATTTGCTGACGTTTCTTTTCTCTCTCCCTGCACCCCCCCCTCCCTCTCCCTCTTTTCCCCAATTGCCTGCTTACAGATGTGACCAACGATTCCACACTAGGTAAGACTCACTTCATTTTACACAGCACTGTTGTCAGGAGTGAGAGTCATGTTTGAGTTGTCATGTGTCTTTGGGACTGACGTGAATGCATAAATATGGAGGAGAGTTAGATTGGAGGGGGGGTTGAAGCAGCACCAAGATGCTGCTGTTTGTTCAGTAAGGTATGCAACGCTCTGCAATCCTCACCCATCCCACGTTTTCCCACATGTGTGCATGAGAATACACAACGGTAGCTTCTTCTGCCAAGCAGGTTGTGTGCTCTGTGCCTTCAATTTAAATTTTATTCAAATGAGAATCAAATGGCCCAGATTGTTCAAAGAATACGCCGGCAGTGTTGACTTAAACAAGCATAGCACGGGTGGTGTCTGTTTCCACACTGTGGTGAGTGTGTGGAAGTATCTCATATGTTAAGCTGTGAACCCTTCCGCTCTTCCCAAGTCCACATGTCAACATGACATCCCTGGCACTGTGGACACTGACAGTGTCCATATGGTGACATAACCTTGGATGTCCTCTTCTCAGGGGACGACTTAACAAACACCTCTCAGGGACCTTATAATCGTTTTTCACTTCATACTCATATGGCCATGTATTGAGTAATAACATGGAATATTATGCTACAGCCCAACATCCCTTTTCTTCTACAAGATCAAAACAAGTTTAATCCAAATCCAGAGGTGATTTGCCAAAATACTTGGTGTTATGAATGCCGCCAATTTTGTCTTAAACTTATGAATTGCCATGACATCATTAGTGACTAATTGTTAGCAATAAAATGTGACAGATAAAATGCCCTCAGTTGTTCTCATGTGCAAGCTAACCACAGCAGTAAACAACAGTGACAGCAGAGCAGCGGGATTCGTGAAATGGGGAACAACTGAACTCTGGTGGAAACAAACGAACCCAGTGTGAAAATAACCCTAGCTGTTGAATGCTGAGATGAGCGTACCATCCAGTGTTTTGTCAGAATGTTTCTAGATATGCTCAGCGGGCAGCAGGAGTGTGATAGAGGTCAACTGCATGATTGAATCCACCATAGCAGGGCCTGAGACCAGGACAGCAGGACCTTTCAACACTACCCATGGCTCTGAGCATCTGTTCATAAGGGGCAAATCAATCATCTTATCTCCAAGGTGGAGCAAGTGTATTGAACAAATGAGAAAACAGCATACCTCAATATTACTCTTACTTGGCTGGTGTTTCTTCTCAGATACATAATTGTTCTCAATGTACTTGACTTTTCATACTCAGGCAGTTTTGGGAGACCACCACTACATTGTGTAATTGAAAACCCAGTGCCATGCCACTACACTAGCACAGTTTGGCTATCCGGCAGAGCATCTGCAAGCAGTTCTGGTCTGGCTCTCAAACTCTTTGAGGCAGGCACTGGCTGACTGCTCGGAAACAGAAAACCCCTGGCTAGCTGAGAATAATAAGTACCCATGGGAAGCTGCCAGATGGACATTTACTGTGAGCCTAGCTGGAGAGGGAGAAATCTGTCAAACATCACACTAGGCATCTGTGGGGGAGCAGTGCAGGTTCACGTCCACTATGTCGGATAAGAGGAGTGCTCTTTGTCGAGACTAAAAGCTGTTAGATTTTTAACATATCACATCTACTTGATGCATTTACCTTTCTTTCGAGGTCAGCAATTCACATTACATTAAAGCCACCTGTTACAGTGAAAGCTTTAAATAACGTCTAGATAATGGGGGCTTTAAAGATGTTTATCATATGATAGTTGTGGCCATTGCAGATGCAGTCACTAAGTGCTGCGGAATGGCCTTCATTTAACTCAAATTTTATTACTATTTCCAGGCATTCAGGAGCTATTAATTAACACTAAACTCAATTTGCAGCCAGTTTCTGCTGAGCTGCTGATGTGAGGAAGGAGATAAAGATCAGAATTTCTGTTTTATACTTGTGTGGGAATTTTCAAATACCTCCTACCGCAAAATCTCTTAGGTTTCCCTTAAGTTTTGATCCAGGCAGTTGTTTCTGTCCCTGTCACAGAATAAGAAGTCAAAAGCATGTATCTGCCTTAGATAAACCTTGAAGCCCAGTCTTTTGACTTGCAATAGAAATGTCCAGTATTTTTCAGGGTTTTTGTTCATACATTCTTCAATTCAAAGCTATAGGCGAGGAATTACAATTGGCTCATTATGCTCTTGGAAGCTCACGGGGCTTCAGAGCTGGTAAAGAGAAGGAGAATGAGAGAAAGAGCACAAAGAGTTCATCCCAGTATCGTCAGCAGTGAAATAGGACCTCGGCTCTCTTAGACAAGCTGTGCACCAGTTATTATTGCATTACGTCTGGCAGCCCTCCTCTCAGACAGGAACTGAGCCACACTTGATCAGTGATATGACACTGGCAGAGAAGAGAGTGATTGCTGGCTGCTCAGTTAAGCAAATACCATTATGCTGTTGAAGTCTAAAAGTAGATCTCTGCTTGGTAAAAATTATAAAAGGACAGCACAGACAGTATCCAAAGCACTGGTAGCTTTGTAATACTCAGGAGAGGATTCTTCTGAAACGGTTTTGGTTTATTCATCTCTCAGAGGATAAGAACAATGCTATTCACAGATAATACAACACTTTCAAGTCTCCATCTGGGTTTCTGAAAAAAATGCTGTGTTACATACCGTTCAGAATATAGAGAACAAATGCGTAAATAGCATCATATGTTTTTTTTTAAGAACAATGTGCATTATCCATAATTTTGTTTTGTTTATAGGGGTCTCAATAGAGTACGCATGAGTCAAAAGTGTGTGTAACAGAATATACAGTATGTTTGAGTAATGATCTCTAGTTCATTCTTGTAGTAAGAGTAAGGAGGCAGTCATAACCCCACACCATTAGAGAGCAACCATAGCTTGTTCCTGTGGTGGGTCTTAATGTTGGTGCTTTCTTTCTTTTAGCTGTGCCCTCTGGGTAACGGGCCATTTCACTAATGGTGACTTTCTCAAGCTTGTGTCAAAAAGCTCCTAACATTATCAAAAGCTCTTGACAGAGCATAAAGTTGCTACCCCTTCCCACTCCCCCTCTCTTTTTAAAGATCAGCTACTGCAGGGTAAGTTGTTAATATGAAATGTGACTGATAGCTTGTTAGCGTGACTTTGCATACATTCTACAATAATTATACTTGAGCGACAGATTCACCAAGTGTTCACTTTTACAGCCACCTCTGAAAAATATGCTTACAGTGCATTATGTTAGCAGAGTGTGTTAGTCCTCGCCTGATAGACGATGTTCAGTATTTTGACAAAAATTGCTCATCATGGCAGATGATCACACACGTGACTATACATTCTATGCCCAAATAGATGCTTTAAGGATGTTGTGCAACACTAATTTAGGCAGACACACCACACAGATTTGTGTACACTTGGACGCCCCTATTTGTGCAAGTGAAGCTGGGCTGCTGTTAAGAACAGATGGCTTATCTTTAACTTTATCAGCAGCGGCAGTGTCACCCGCAAACGCGATAAGTTGCTCCAGTGCCTGGGGAGAGCGGCATCCATCAGTAGCTAACAGCATATGGTGAAGGCACATTAAGGTGTCCTCTCTCTCATTCCCTGCCTTCCTGTTCTATGAGTGCCTCTGTAGCCAAGCATCAGATGCTCACTTCACAGGACAAAGTGTGTGTGTGCATGTGCTGAGGGGCAGTAGGCACCAAATTTAAGACCTTGTGCTTCCTGTTTGATCGCTTTTATATGTTTTGAAAGTTCTGCACTCATTTATTTACTTATTTATAATTATCCTTAGGTTTCAGGTCAACCCAAATCCATTTATATATCTATCTACCTAACTATGTACCTATTCTTATATGATGTAATTCTGTTCCTTTTTTGCTTGTTTGCATTTTAAAGAGATCTTAACAGTCAGAAACATGGTTGTTGCTGGACATGGTAAAATAAATAAATAAGTTTTTTTCCCATTTGGAGAGAAATCACAAGGCAGCATCAGCAACTATGTATGTGGCAAGAAGGTGTTGTTTTTCCTTTCTCTCCCACTAATAACAACCTCCATTGCCATCCCAACCCAACCGCCCTGGTAAGGCACTTGATTCCAACATTGGAAAGGAAATCGTGTTTACCAGATCCTCCATGTGTTGCATTCCTACATTAAGCTGAATGTCAATCAAAGCCTTGTTTGCTTGAGCAAGTGGCTCAGTCTTCCACAGAGCAACATGACAGCATGGTGTTGGACACAAATCAGACGCGCAACAAAAATTTGGAAGTCAACTGTGCAGGAGAAGTGCTCATGATTAAAAGCTTCTCTCCAGAGGCACATTACATATTGGTATGTTTTAACACACTAGACTAATTTCATTATGAGCATCAATGCCCTCATATTTCTAAGCTATAGCCCTGCTTACAACAAAAATAATTGTAAGTTCTCAGGACTAGCGACACGTTGCCTCAAGGCCACTGCCATTTCCTTACATTGAATACATTTGCTCCAATTTTAGAGCCATTGTTTTCAAGCAGGAACTTAATATTGTGTAATAATCACCTCCAGTGCTTTTTAAATCTACTCTCTCTCTTTCGCTTTCAGTTTTGACATCCCCTTTTATGCTCTAAGTTTCAACTCATGAATGAAACCTCAGATATGTCACAGCATGCCTCCCACCCAAACCCCTCTAGCCTTCCCTTTTCTATTGTTATTCCCGTGTTGACGTCTCTCTAATAAGCAGCGTTAATTAGCCTGCTCTTCAAAAATATTATTTTCCATTGTGTCTTCAGGGTTTGGTCATTAAATGAACAAAGGCAGTCAAACGAGTGACACAATAGGCTCCACTGATTAAGGTTGCAGCCATAATAAAACTTGGTTGAGAAACAATCAGGAAATCTACTTGATTCTACATCATCCTGTTATCTCATGTTGACTAGGCAATCTGTGCTATGAACACGTTTCTCAAGTACAGAAATGTGTTGTTTATGTCATCTCAGTGTTTTTTCCAGTCAGCTTGCAAAAACACAGATCTGGCTGCGATGTGGCACATATAAAACTCTATATTTTATGATAAGGTTCTTCTTGGTATGTATGTATACCATTAAATGCATCAACAGGAAAGATGCTTCAAATATGCTGCTGTTTTTAAGGCCCAGAACTCTTTGCAGTACCATGCCTAAAAATTCTTGTAATACACAGAAAATCTTTTGGGATATCAGCTGAAGTCATATGGTATCCTTTGAGACAGCATCTGGCCCAAGTTGGCCCAAGCGTCCTGCATCCATCTTGGCAGAACATTTGAGAATGATGAAGACCACTGGACAGAATCCATGGCCTTGCTTCTCTGAAGGTTGAATGTCAGAGGTCGTTGGGTAGCCAACCCATCTGCCAGTCTGGCACTGCCACATACAGTACAGGCTGGATGTTAGCAACAGAGTGGCATGTTTCGTGGGTGTCTAAACAGAGACAGGCTGTGTTCATAGCCTGCTCAGATGTATACTCTACATCTACATCACAGCCTAGCATGCCAGCAGATTACGTCATTGCCACTTGTTTGACTAACAACAATTTGACTGATGCAAAGCGACAGTAATTAATTTGTTTTGGAGGGCTGTCAAGGTTTATAGAGGTATCTAAAAACAAGGTATATGCTTGATAATCTTGAAGAATATTACATAAAAACTTTCATTTAAAACAGCTTGTGCCTCTTTGAGGCTTTGAGGATCACAATTAAAATAAAGAACTATTACACTGTGTCATTAAAACTTGAAAACCAAGCAGTTTGCTCAAGCATTAACATCAAGAATTAACCTATGTAACCTTAAGTTAAGTTACAGGCACCATCTTGTAGAGCCAGGCAAGATCAGGAGAAGTCCAATGCAGAAGCCTAAACCTTAAAGCCATTATCTATTATATTTAGACTCCTCCCAACTGACCCTAAATTAAACTCAGGTCTTCTGTCACCTCTCCTCTGCTATATTTACCTTTTATATCAATTGTTAAACTTTGCCAACTGATGCAAAAACTTAAGAGTTTACCTGACCTTAAAATCCACCTTCAGTGTATCGTCGTTTTATCTCTGCAAAAGATGAGACTACAAGACTTGATGACTGAGTCTGCAGGAGTGTATGGACTATGGAGTCATGCCATTGTACAACAATTGATTCAGATAGGCTTGGGAACCTTTAAACTGGTAATGTGCCAAATTGTTCTTTCAGATAGCATTTGATCAAGGAAAAGAGGGAATTTGCATTTATACTTAATAGTCACATTCAGCCCCCAGTATTAGTCATATTTTGCCATGTACTGTACTGCACTGCATATACATCATTCAAAATAAATCATTTATTACCATATAAAGTGCAGTTTCATACAATACAACAAACTATGTGCTTGGAGCCTCAAAAAGTGGCCTGATATATTAAATTTTCTCTTCTTTTTAATTACCTTAACAGTACCATGGTTAGGGGCAGTAAAGCATGTATCTGTAGAGGCTGCACCATATTTATCCTGCAGAGTTCTATGTAGACAGAAAGCTGTCCCAGTGCAATACTACTCTTGCTTTCTTGACCGACACCAAAATAGAAACTTGTGTTAATTAGTCCTTTGTGGCCTGCCATAGGGAGAATCCAGGTTTGTAAATACAGGAGAGGATGTGTCCTCAACTGTCCCTTGTTACAGATTAAGGCCTGAGGCCAGATGGGAAAATTTGAGCCAGGCTTTTTTTTTCTACTTCTTCTTTTCCCTGACATGTGGACTGACATTCCTTCAGGTCAAAAAGGGAAATTACTGTAGAGTTTGTGTTTGCTCAGTGACCACAGGCCCTGCTAAAGGGTTATCCTTTGGGGTAAGCACAAAACACAGACTGTGGGGTTGGATACAAGCTTTAGACACATGAGTAGGATAATGAAATGGTGTGTTTACAGGAAACAGGACTGTAATCTTACTACTATTATCACTATAAGACAAAGCCACATTATAAATTGCTCAGATAGAACAAATGTGTTTCAAATGTGTTTCACGGTAGGTGCTAAGGTAAGATAAAAAATAAAATAAAATAAAGACTTGGGTTATCGCACAGGTTTTTGGGACAGCTGCCTACACATGCATATGCCCACTCCAGACCAGTGTCCTAGGAATCATGTTTTACTGAACAATTCTGCACCTCGTAATTTATGTTCAGTGTCAACGTTCAGTGCCAGTGTAAGAAGTAGTGTGACCTACACAGTATGCAGCAATATGGAGGGTGTGGAGGTTGTGGGGGCGGCTGGCAGGAAGTGAGTCTGACTTTTATGTAGGTGACCAGTGTTCTGGTCCTGTCACACACTAGATAACACTGGGTGACAAATTCCTTTAATTTGATATACATGGCAGGTGTTGTTTACTCTGTGCCTCTGCTCATTCTATTTGATATAAAATAATGGATACTACATTAAAGTGTCAAGTGTCAGCTTTAATTTGAGTAGGTGTTGGAAATATAGCCGTAACACATAATGCACAATACTTAAATGTTGAAAATTAATTGAACACACACACATGAAGTCAAACAAAATCATAATATTTCACATTTTGTGGCAAATGCTTTGCACTTAGTGACTGTCCACAGTCTTCGACCAATTGACATCACCAGACCCTCTGTATCTTCCCTGGAGCTGCTCTCCCTAGACTTCACTATAGCTACCTTTAGCTCTTCCCTGTTGAGTCTCTCTGCTTTAGTCTGGTCTTCAGTAAGTGGAATGCAGCCCACTCAGATTGAGATCAGGTGACTGACTTGGCCAGTTCAGGATATTCTACCTCTTTACCCTGAATAGCTCTTTGATCATATGTTAAGAATTGTGATCCTGCTGAATGCTGAAATGTCATCTGATAAGTTTTGATGCATTTGGCTGAATCTGAGCGCACAGACACTCCTGTATCCCCCTATATTCATCTTGTTGCTTCATTTCGTGGTAAAATCATCAGTAAATGCCAGGGTGCCAATTCCATTGGCAGCCATACTGCCTTGGCCATAACGGAACCACTACAGTGTTTGACAGATGAGGTGGTATGAACTGGTTATTTCCATCATTTTTGACAGATGTTGAGTTTTTTTTTTTTTTGAAAAGTCAATAGAACTTTGTTCCAGAACTCTACTGCTTTCTCCTGGCATGTTTTTGTGAACTGAAGCCTGATCTTTCTGTTTTTTGAGGCTAACCCAGGGTTTGTGTCTTGTGGTGAATCCTCTGAAGTCTTGATCGGTAACAAGGAAAGATGTCTGCCTACACCCTGCAGAGCATCCTTGACTTACTTTTTCTTCACCATGCAAATTAATTTCCATGCATCCACAATACTTATGCTCCTCAGTCAACCAGCTTGTTTCCCATTTTATATTTGCTGCGCATGCCGGTGTTTTTAGAATGTGCCCAGCTGGCAAGCCAACTACCATTTAGTAGCCAAGTGTCCAATTACTTCTGAACCCTTGCAATTTGAAATTTCTAGTCCTTCTACAGTAATGTAAAGCTACTCACATTAAAGCTGAGACTTGACTCTTTAATAAATTATCCATTATTTTATTTTAAATTGAATGCGCTCACACACAGAACCTGAAGAACAAAAAATGTGTAACTGTCCAAATACTTACAGTCTGGACTGTATTTCTCTCAGCTCATCAACCTAGCACAGCAAACATGGAACCATGTCCCCATTTCCCAAGTAGCATGGTCAGTGTTATCTTCCCAATGTGGAGCTACTCTCTAAAGATAGAATATACATTGAGGAGAAAATTTCAGAATAATTATTAAGTATGACACTTTGCTGCAGTGGTGTTGCTAGTTAGCTAACTTAAATCTAAACACTTCTAGCATCCAACTGGTAAAAGTTATTTTTATGCCTTTGAGGACACCACTGACTGTCAAAAAATTATAAGTTTTAAGTTTTTTAGTAATGGAATTTTAACAACTTTTATTTGAAAATGTTGGGTAGTGCTATTTTTAGCAGTGACTTTTAACAGTGGTTTTTTGTTTCTTGAGCACTTAATTGGTGCATGGTGTGATTTCTTTCTTCAAAATGGGCCAGAACACACTGCCTGGAAAGGAAATGTTCTGTGTTCTACCTGAATTAGTCCTACACTAAAATAACTGTCAAAGGGGCCATAAAGTTACAATTACATTTCAGTGCTACTGATTGCAATGTCAGTGTAAATAATAAAAATGTTATTTTTTTCTTTCACACAGTGGTGACTGTAAGGCTCTAAGAGTCATTCATCAACATGCTGTATTAATTTGGTGTTTTTTGAGATGTGAAGAGGCTGTTACATGTGTCACTGCAGCCTTACACCCCATCATTAATTTGCTATCTTGTTACCGTACAACCACCGTGCAACTTTTATTCTCTCGCTCTCAAACTTTCCTCTTTCACTTGGCATGATAATCACCTCACTTGAAAGATGGCAGGCTAAGAAAAGAAATCAAGATACTGTAGGCAGGAATAACAAGCTGACACTGCATAGTCAACGGCAGTGAATAATCCATCCTATATTTTTATTTCTCCCCCTAGATTTCCACCATGAATACGGTCCCTTATCTATTTTTATCCTGAAAATTTTCCCCTTTCTTTTCTATCACCAGAATTTTATTTACTCTCCAGTTTTCTATTGTTTCATATTTTTGAGTGGGTTCTTACATCGCGGGCTTCAGTCACACACACACTATTTAACAGTTTGTTCAATTGTGAATAACCTTTCACATTCATACCAGACATCATCAATCATATGCAGTGAGGCAAGCAATATACATTTAGCCATCTTAGCACAAAAATTTACATAAGTCTACAGTACTTAATCCAATCACCAGGCTCTCTTACACCAGTGCAGTTGTGACATGTAAAATGCTTTGCAATGTAGTAGTTTAGCATAATTATGGAGAATGATTCATTTTTTGTACAAAAGGACATTGAACTATGTCATTGTCTCTCATGGCAAACTCATGTCATCACTCTCTGAACTGTATTAATTACTCCGAGAACAGGTAATTTATAGGCGGACATTTCATTGAGGCTGAGTTGAGTTGGGTGTATTATGACTATATTAACATAATCCAGTCTTGTTAAATTGGATCAGCAATATTATTAAAGCAGGCATAGCTTTCACTCAGTGTCGCTAATTCCTCTCATGCTTAAGTCCTAATGAGAAATAAGGAAGCACTTACAAGGAAGCGCACAGACTGAACGGCAGGTAGAGATTATCTGTCTACCTCACTCAGTTCACTAACACACTCTCGGTCTGTGTCATGCACACAATTACACAGAACCTGGCACACACAGAAACAAAGCTAAACCATACACACACACACTCAGGAATACAGACAATACACTTTCACTTGTAGTCTTAGTCTTTGCCTACCTCTCTCAAATGAATAGCACTTTGTAATAAAGCCAGAAGGATTTTCAAACACATCATTATAAGACTCTTGGGAAACTGTATGGAATGGAGACCAGCTAATACTCCGTGATTTGGCACAAAATAGGGGTTTTGAAAATAATATCATACTGTTGTCAAAGGCAGTGCTTAAGTCTCACATAAATTATATGTCGTCATATTAGAAATTATGAAGCAGTGACTGCAAAATCCCAAAAAACGAGGATTTGCATCCATAACTGATTACTGCTATTGAAGCAAAGAAAAAGGAAAAGTGGCTCATAATGTTAGAAAACGACTGTTGGTGTGTATTATAGTAAAACCAGTGATGAATAAGCAGAATTTAGGCAGCCTTAAAATTAATACGCTGAATTATTCATACAACATGCACTTAACAAAAGTTTCTAACTAAACAGTTACTCTAATGAATGTGTTCATTGTGAGTGTGTCCACCACTTGCAAAATGATATATCTTCTCCAGTTGCTTTGTTTTGTCTGGTCTGCCGTCATGCCAATACTTTGTCATAACACATATCATTTGCAGAGATTTATGACAATTATCAGCCCTGGTTGGAGAAGGAGACTTTCAGCAGCTGTGGCATGTGTGAATAAGCTAACATGCAAAATCACTGACAGCAGTCCAAGGGGAACCATTCACTGTCTTATCAGGCTATCTGACAACACACAATGCTAATTCAGGTGTGAACAGTGAACTAATTTCCATTTTGTAATCTGCCTGTGCTTTCAAAAATACTGAGAGTCTGCCCATCTCTTTGCTTCCATTGGACACACAAACAAAAACTTAATATCCAGAATAAATTGGGACTGAAATGAGTTAAAAAGGATTATTCATTATGCACACACATAATATGACAGTCAATACCCTATCGATCACTGTGGAATTTTAATTTACCCATAATGACACAACATTAAGTGAGCCTGATTGATAGTTTTTACACATGGGAGGACACAATTATGCTCCACACAGACTACACGCGCACGCGGCAGAAGCGCACACTCAGATACCCCAGCACGCACGAGTCCGCCACAGATTCACACACTCCCATTCCACAATGTTATTATCTCATTCTCCGTGGTCTCATTTTTCACAAAGCCCCCGGGGTGTGTGAGGGACAGTCAGGGTTGAACTCACACAAGCCCAGGCTGCACACCCGACTGCCAGTGAAGGTCTGTGTTAGTACCGAGTGCAACACTGCCAGAAGAAACGGGAACGGGAAAATGGAAAGAACCCAGATGATCCTGCAACACAATGTGGTGCAGGACCCTTCCACACTGCCAGTGGAAGCAGCTGCTTGACTTTATTGGTGATTACTGTTTACTTGGAGATTAAAATTGGACAGTGATTATTGAAAAGACATGTTATTACAGGGGAGATAAATAACCTAAGGTCTTTTCAGTAACATAATACAAAATGACCACAATATAACAGGAGCTGCTGGGGCTTTTTATCAAGGCTAATTGTTCTCTTTAAATCTCACTTTTTGGCCTAATTTTCTCCCAACTATTTGTATTTCAACAGTGCATTTCAGCTATTAAGATTTTTTTATTATTATTATTCTATTCAGTATTATTATTACAACACTGTGATATTGTGATATAATCATGTTCTATCTTATTCATCTGTATTATAACAACATGGCTTTTTCTGTCAGGGCACTGTAACTTGGGAGGGCGGGACAGAGGTGGAGGTGTGTATCTGTCTTAGAATTGAAAAGACAAGGGTTGGTTATCAAACTCAACAATATCCAATCAATACTTCTCTGTGAGAAGAAATATTTCTGAAGTTTTCATGCACAGTGTGTTTTCCTCTCATCAAACCCACTTCCTACCTGTATGAAATAAACTGAGGGATTCATTCCACAGTCAAGACACACAACTGTTCATCTCCCCAGCTAGTACAACTGGCTCTGTGCTGTAGACTATAGCTCTGGACAAGGTGCATCATCATTGCAATGAATTTTGGGATTATTCATTCTCACAGTGAAGTCACCATCTAATACATCTGCAGTCAAGCTGTTAAATTCTGGAAACTACATGTTCCATCCATCTTCCATCTTTGTTTTCACACTAAGGTAGCAAACTACCACAGCACATAAAATGCATCATGAAGGTTGCAAGAAGTCACATTCAGGAACAGTCTGCTTCAGCTGGCATTGCGATAGAGGTTAGAGATTACCTGATGCCGCTGTTATTACATCTGCCAACAAGGTTATGTTTTCAGTACAGTTTGTCTGCTTGCCTGTTGGTTTGTTTGTCTATATCTTGAAATCAACTTATCAGATTTCAATGAAATTTGGTGGAAAGTGAGGCCATAGGCCAAGGAAGGGACCTATTAGTTTTCAGCTTCACTGAGCTGTAACTCCTGAATTGAAAAGGCACTACAGGACTAAACATGGTAGATTAAAACAGACATATCTCACTCACAAGCACTGATATTTGCATAAAGCTATTTAGTGTGAGATCGTGTAATCCTAGCATTTTTTGTCATGCTAGAGACATGACTGCACTGTAAAAAAGAAAAGATAAGGAAAAAAAAAGGGTCGTCTGTGCAAGCAGCATATTACGACCCGTAGTTATGTTTTATTGTTAAGCAAATTAATTATGATCGGAGCAAAGGATGAAATCAGGTGACATAATATGTAGAGTGACAAAGTCTGCATCAGGAGTAGAGTGGACGGATGGGTCAGCAACGCTCCGGACTTTGACAGGAGAGACTGCTGTTCATTTCCTACGTGAAACCCTAACCCTTACCCAATCATGCTGTTCCACAACCATAACCAAGTTTATTACTGTATCCATGATGACCAAGGGCCTATAACCTTGAGGAAATACTTATTTTAAGCTGAACCACAAAGGCTGAAGGTCCAGTCCGCCTGCTGCATATATGCTCCTGTGGGTCATATTACTGTTACCATGACAACAAAGTTCCAGTATGCCTGATGCTGGTACGCTCCTATGGGTTGTATCCAAGGGAAATAACAAATTACCAGTTTTGTGAAATATCTCAACATGCAGGGGAAATATTAGCACAAATATTATACAAACATTAATGGTTTCCAGAGGCTCTATCCTAACAACCATGGTAATTCCTGGCTTCTTCTATAGCATGTTAGCATGCTGACATTAGCATTAAGCTTGAAGCACCTCTGTGACCACGTACAGCCTCAAAGAGCTGGCAGCAGACTCTTAGTTGTGTTCTCGGTTAAATGTTGGCTTTAGAAGACTTCTATTATCTGTGCATTATCATATGTATTGTAGTAGGCGAATAAAAATGCACTTACTCTTCATGTACAGCGTTTACTGTGTTATGTAATCACAAAGACCCCAGCCTTGAGCTGTAGAACAATCAGTAGACAGAGAGGTGACGTGTGGCTTGAGGCAGCTGGATCTGATGACTGGACTGCCAGCAGATAGCCACACACATGATTAGTGTCAGATCACTGACATCATCTAATGTGATGCCTCAGACGTGGGCCAGCTGTTACTGCAGGGAGCCAACTCTGCACCATCACTTCTTCGGTTTAGTGCCAGAACTTTATTTGTGGGTACAGGCGGTGGAAAGAAGTGCTTGGAAACCAAATCTTCATGTGTCTCTGTCCTACCAGCAGCAGCGTGCATCGCCTTGAGGCGATGCCACAGACTACTAAATCACAGAGTTAGTGATTAGCAAAGTTGGAGGGGCACAGACAGGACCCAAAGCCCAAACCAATAACTCTCAACATTGAATTTAATGTTTGTCTAGGAGGTGCTGTAAAATGTTCTCTTCATTTTTCAATTTCCACATTAATATCTTAAAAGAGGTTACAGGACTCTTGTGGCATTGACATCTTGCTCGGAGGTTGTTAAGAGGTTTGTGTGATCTACTCATACACTTCCACTGTGGTTATGTGAAACGTATATTTAATGCTGCCATTTTTGTCTCACACACAGAGTGTCACAGAAAGCAGCAAAGAGAGAAAAAAAGCAGATATTACAGCTGTCAACAAAACAACATGAGGTGTAAAATTTGCCGTAGGGAGAACAGACACTTATGGTGCCAGTGATATACTGAATAATACATTACACATGGGAGGCTGAAACATATATAAACATTACACAACATACTGAAAGAACTTTTCTTCTCCCACTTTTTCTGCTGTTGGAAAAATACTTTTCTAACACATCCACAAGAATAGCAATGGCAACATCTTTAAATTTAGAATGGCAAATGACGCCCCCTGAACGTGTGATGAACACTAATTAACAACCTTTCAGCTTGAGAAAACGCTAGTCTCCTGCCTCTTTGCACATTGCATCCCCTTGTTGCTGCTGCGGTGGCGGGTGGAGCGGAGGACTGAAAAGGGACCTTTTTTTTTTTTAATACCTCATGTAAGATGTTGATTCCTGCACTCATCCGAAAGTGTAAAACTCCTGTTTACCCCGCTCACATCTCCACGAGTTTCTAGATAAGCCATATGCTTTCATCCTCACAGTTGTTTTTGCTCCCTCGCAAACTTTGCTCAGTGTACTTGTCGTCAAGTTTGCTTCACACCTTACGTAAGTGTAGAACCTGTGCAGATGTGTTTACTGTGTGGTGATTGGCCAACTACTTTTTGAAGATTTTGTCAAGGGGAAAAAAATAATTAAATTTAGCTTATTGAGCTATTATTTAGCTTATTTGAGCTTATTCTCTGTGTGTGGCCTGATGCCACATGTGGTGTTGATACTGTATATAGGCTGGATAGGTTTAACAATAGTTAATGAGTTGTTTCCTTGTCTTATGTTTAATAGATAAAGGGTAATAGAGGAACAGAAGAGAGAATATGGAGCACTCTGTGTGTTTCTTTACCAATTTATTTAATAAAAAGAAAAATAAATTGTCTATTTGCTCAGAGGGAATATCTTACAATATCCATTTGGGTGTTTAAACAAAAAAATCGACTTGATGTTTAATAGCTGGAAAAGTCTATTCATCAGTCTATTCATTCATCAAACCTTTTGGGCAATTCAGCATCACATGAATAACAAACTAGCTGTTTTTAATAAATGAAAGCATACTTGATTCTATGATATAAACATAATTTCCTTTATCTAACTGTGGCTGACCATGGTGCAGTCAGTATCAGCTCAAGGAAGTGAACTCCTCTCTTTTCTGAGAGCTGGGCATCATGCCCGGACCTGCCTGATCTGTGTGAAATATCCACATCGGCTAGCTCAAAGCACAGCCTTGAACTCAACTCAACTCAAGTCAATACCATTTTCTGTTATATTTTGCACCACGCTCCTGTGGCTTTTCAAGCAAACAAATTGCCAAAGGGACATGTGAAGACAGAGGGAGTGCTAAAACTGGACAGGTAGTCTGTGACAACTGTTATCATAATATCATCAGATCAAACTGATGCTTAATGTGCCAAACAGAAATAGAGTTTCGCATTTCGGTGATATCGTTATCCTTTTGTTTCAGCCCAGCATTCCAAGGAATTCTGTTCATACTGGAATGCTGGGCCTTTTTTTGGCAAGCTCATCCAACCTTAATGCAGGTGACTGGAATTCACAACCAATTTAGATTATCTTCATGAAATCTCTTCTGTATTTTCCAGTGGTGTATCAACAGCCTCTGCAATGTTGTCCCTAATCTTCTGTTAACATTTTAATCTAGTCAACAACACACACTCTGATGTCAAATTAGTAGAAAATACTGTATTATACATGACTTTATAGAGGCCTCTTTAACTGAATAGCTCTCATTATCCACAAGTATGGTACTTTGTGAAATCTGAGTAATGGACACTATTGTACTGAGCAAGGTGCCAACGGATTTTAATGAAAGCTATTATGTCCTTATTAACTGTGTTAACACGGGGGGCTAAAGCAAACAACTAGTAGACTTCTGAGCATGAATTTTGTGCTTCTGCTTAACCACTGCTGGGTGTATAGTCCCTGCACTGTATTTCTAAGGTTTGTGAAGATCATAGGCTAGCCTCAGAGGTGTATTATTCACATAGAAACGGGGCTTACTACCACAGCCCTCATCCAACACTCACTTTAAAAGGTGTGTGCTCATGGTGTAGTGTTCTCTCCTGTTCTTAGTGCTTACCCTTATACTCTCTCCCACCATCTCGCAGTCTGTCTTACAGTATATTTTTCTCTACTTCTTGTCTCTTGTCTTATTCTTGGTTGCTAGTTCTTTCATTGCTATTTGTGCTGTGATTCTCAGACAAGGCTTCTCTATAACAAAATGCCACCCAATCACACCATTATTATTCCCTGATTAAAATCCTGGTCAGAGGGGGAAAAAATACTCAAGTCACTCAAGCTCTATTAATAAGATTGAGTATCCATGTTTAACACAACCTAATGGATGTGTGAAATAAGCCCCAGCTATTAATGTTTAATGTATAATTGAATGTTCTACATGGCCAAACTTGTTTACTGGAATAATTGATGTTTCTGATTTCCCATTTGCCTGCAATACAAGGAGGGACGAGCACAGTAGGGGGAGGAGACAGAGACAAAGAGAGAGACCCGCTAGACTCACCCTCTGCAGTTGGTGGTGAGGTCAAGCCACACATGTTAGAAGTAATTATCACTCTTGAAACAGGGCATGTTTGATGAGCTCTTAAAAGCTCAAGATAGGCCAGGCCTTATATATCAACTGCGAGCTGCTTGGACAAATATAAGTTACACAACTTATAAACTCCTCAACCACCAGGAAATGAAAAACAAATGCACCTCTCTAAAATGTTTCCTTCCCTACATCTACAAAAAGGCCTGTATGCAGGCTCTAAGTTTGAAAGGTGCCAGGTTTTTATTTCTGTTTTTGTGAGGATGTGTGTGTGTGTGTGTGTGTTTTCTCATTGCATCCATAGGGTTTGGTTTGCGTGTTTACCTGAGATGAACAGCAGGGTGTGACTGAGATGGAGAGTGCAGTCTCATGGTCCACTGCACATTAGACACAGCACAGTCTCCAGAGTGAGCCTTCATGCTTTCACTCTTTCATACTTGATTTTGCTCAATGCAGGCCTGAGTGATTTGAGGAAAAAATATATAATTGTGATTATTCTGATATTAATATTATATTATTCAATATTAAGATCAGATTTAGATTAAGTGTAGAATCTAACTCTTTACTTTTGATACTTCCATAAGAATTTAAACCTTTAGCTATATTTTAGCTGTGACCTTTTCCATTATAAGCACCTTTTTAACCTTTTCTTTCCACTGTTTTATGTTTAGGCATTGTGGCTGTAGCCATATGACTGTAGTCATTTTTTAAAACCATTAAAGTAATGAAGTTAGTTTTTCATAATTTTTTGACGAAAAAACAAATTAGGCATCCTAGGAGATGCCTAGGATAAATTGCTAAAATTCTAATTTATATACAGAATTAGTTCAGTTTTCTTTTTAACTTGCTGCCAGAACCCCTGCAGCTTTAGACAGGCCCATAATATGTGTAAAAGGTCTCCTGGCTGGCCACAACCCCTCCAATATAATCCTGAGGAGTTTCCATATTTAGTTATTATGGCTAGAGTTCTGAAATATCTGCTTTTGACCTTCTAATCAAACTCCCTCCAATTTTAACTATCTATTAATTTATAGCCTTGATAATAAATCATAGCCAGTTATGGTGATGATCACAAACAGCTGGTAATTCAAGTCTTACAGTGTTGATATCAGACTGATGACACCTAAAGCGACTGTTGACAGCTTTGCGCTGTAGCTGCTATTGCCACTTCACAGCTCAAACTCCTCAGAGTTTTTAAGGTAACAGTAAAGGTATAAAATTAAAAAGATATGACGTGCGTAAAAGTTAAACTTAGGGGATCCAAAAACACCAGCTGTTTGTCATTTATACTCAACAACTGCAAAGCTACCTGCTGGCTGCCTGACATGAGGTGCGTCAGCAAAGGCAGTGAAGACGGCTGCAGGATGGTAAAGATGGATGGAAACGTTGTATAATTAAATCAGTTGTCCTTGCAAATGGATGGATGAAGGATATATATTCAGCATGCTTGTTAGACCTTAAGTATCAACACAATGCACTGATGAGTAACACTGAAGATAAACTATTACATTTGCCAGTGACAGGTGTCACAGCAACTTAAACTTGCCATAGCTTGTTAACACACTGTTAAAGAAATACTACAATTAAATACAATTAAAATCATGGCTCTTATGTTTGTAAGTTGCACTTTCAAATTGTGATTATGACATAAGAACAATTCATCTTTAAGCCCCTGCTTTCTATCTAGCTATCCATGTACTTTAATTTATCGTTCCACTGAACTCTTTCATGTTTTTTCCTCTCCTCCCTTCTTTTCGCTCCCTCCTGCACTTCCACTAACATCACTCTGAGCAATCAATAATCAATGTGCATGGCCTGCCAAAGACAACTCACCTGTAACACTGTTTACAGTGACTGGACAATAGCCAAGCCTTGATCAACACAGACAGAAGAGCTCACAGATGTGCCCTCTTGCCCACCTGGCTTTGCAGAGCTTCACTTTTTTTGGAGGGGGGGGGGGGGTGCCTCTACTCTCTCCTACCATTCCTTTCCCTTCCTTTCATGCTCCCTCCACCCCGGCTGCTTAACCACGCAGCCTTCGAGTCATTTAGATTTTTCCCAGGTGGTTCAAATTTAGTTTGAACTTACAGGCAGGTTTAAGCTGATGAATAGCTTTTATTGAACATGAATAAATTTAAGGATTGAGATTAGTCAGCTCCTTCTCTCTGATGATCTGAGTCCGCCAGAGGATGTGCTCAGCATTAAAAAACTGCACTGAAGGAAACAAAAATGTGCACAGCTTTTATTGAGAGGTGGGGAATGAGAGGAGAGATGGTCCTCGCTTTGTGTGAGCTGGTAGCTGAGGATCATGTACACCTGCTTGTGAAAATATCACTGCATAATGCATGGAGCATTAATGATAATATCCTGTGTAGGATGACTCAGGTATCCAAGAGAATTTAGTTACTGTCTTGTTGCAGAGTTCAAAATTGCTCTTGGTTCAGCAGTCACTCTTCTAGCTCTTAATCTCTTGTGCTTGTGTCATCTTATCGTTGATGTCGATCTACTCCATCCTTGTACATAAACTATCCCTATTATTTAGCCTCTTCAAAATTAAAGCCCCTGACACCAGATCTCCCCCAGCGTGAGTAATATCACAGCCATTGACCTTCCCATCCCTCAAGCAGCCACCGGCCGGCGCATTGATCGATTCTGCTGATGGCCTTGGTGCTAATCTTCCAAGGGACCGACAGGAGGTGACGGTATTTCACTGTTCAATCTGATGCAATTACCCTCAAAATAAACACATTTTGGATAGCAGCTGACCTTCCAATGAAGCAAAGGTGTGTGGCCGGGATGTTTGTGTGCTTGCACATGCCTGAGTGAGTGCTGTTATTTATCAATCAGGCTGCATCATAAACAAAACATATCCTCAGAAAGGTGTCAGAGACAAGTAAAGAATAGTGGGGGTCAGGCCTGTTAGCAATGAAGCTTCTCTTCCTCTTAAACCTTTAATGTCTCGAAAGGTTAAACACACTCGGTGCAATTTCACCTGCTGCCATTTCACCACTAATTTCATAATTTTATTTCTGACTCTGGGTAAGACCCTTTAGTCTATTTCACAATTACATGAAGCATTTACATTACAAAACTGAATCCCCTCTGGGAAGATTATTACAGAGGTTAAAATGAAAGTGATGTGATGAGATCACACATCCTAAATTGAATAATGAAATGCACTGTAATCACTCTGGATTTAAGCAGCGGTAATTAGAGTAGATATGATTCTTTACCTACATACCAAGAGTGATAAGAGTGCTGTTCGACCTAGGTCTTGTCCTTGCCATAGGGCAAAGCAGACAGGCCTGTAAATACTATGTCTTTGAAGAATGAACCAACCAAGCGTGACCAGACACACGCATCACTTCCCTTTTAAGTATTCCACAACAGACTTTCTAAAAAGATATCCCTCTGAGCTACTTTCTTAGATGTGTCCCCCGAAAAACAACAGCACAACAAACACCGGCAAGCAAAATCAATAATCAAGAATAAGGGAATAGCAATGCATTTTTATTGTGCGATTTTTAGTGTTCCTGAGGGCTAAAAAGTACAGCAAGTGTTTGTTTGGGAGGTTTGTCAGATAGTGTATTCATAAGATGTCAACAGAAAGTTGTCAGTGATCAATACTTATGTTTTAATTAGGGGCATTCCAACAGTATAGTATTACACCTCCATACAGTCAGGAGAGAGACTAAAAAAAAACTAAAAACAAAGACTTGTCAAAAGTCAGAGCAGTGCATGCAGGCATAGACCAAGAATAGATCAAGCTCCAAAAATGCTGGATCCTACAGTTCCCATAATGCAACTGGATACCATTAGACACTGTTAGGTCTCAAGCCCTAGCTGAGGTAACCCAGATAACATCATCAGGGTTATTTTTTCACACTTTGGAAAGCTCCCTACAGAGTCACAATAGACATTATACAACTATTTACTCAGGCTGTGTAGTAGTCCTTGTGATAACTAAACTGAACTTTGGTGTAGGAATTTTAGAGAATTCCAAAAACAATGTAAGATCACAGGTTATTTTTGTGAACATCCTAAGAGTTTACAAGTACTGAGTGCATTGCTCAAGGACAGTCACGCAGGCCAGAGGCATGCCAACATATGGGGTCGAATCTGGCTATTCTGGATGATGGACAGTCTTTCTAACCACTATTCCACCCTGCCACTTCCATGAGATAAAATTTCCTAAGTGTGACAGCTGAAGCGCAATTCACTTGCAAACTTTACACCTACTTTCATCAACCTTGCTCTTCAACTACCCATTTGGGAATGAACCCCATACACAACTGATTGTAGTGAGATGGGCATCTGCCTGTCCAGATGCACTATAGTGGCCTGCTGCTGGAAAGCTAAAGGGACAGCGACAAGCACTTAGCTGGTCCCTCAGCAACCAGTCCCATTTCCTTCCTCTTATCTAAAGTGACAAGAGGAGTCTTCCAGCCCTCCTATGCCTGAGGCTCATCCTGCATTATCTCCCAGTGTACCAGCACCACTAGCTATCTTATGTCCCTGATTCCAGCCGCCTAAAAATATGCTAAAAAGGGTGATGGCATTGCTAGAAATTCAGAAGTGTGAACAAGTTGTGCTGCTCGGATGTTTTTCACTGATCATATCACAGGATGATGGACTCAGAGCAAGCATGTGGAGAACATGTGGAGATCAGTGCAGGGCCATTTTCCTGTATCTTGTGTCATGTACTGCATTGCCCTTCCCACCAAATGGCTGTAGTTACCAACCCGATAAAGTGTGTGTGGAGAATACAAAGCGACAAAACATGAACTAAAGCAGACACCCTAATGAGATATTGATTGCCCACACCGATGTTTACACTTTTGCCTGTCTAATACTCTCCAAGTCCACTATAAACAATTGGCCATCTGTTCAAGCACATTCTGTGCTTTGCTGTGGAATTTAGAAACGTCAGATGTTTGAATGCATGAATGAATGAGCTGAAAGTTTTGATACGTAATGCAGCCGGTATAACTCACACACATAATTAATACAATTTTACATACTTTTCATACTTTTATATGCTCCCATTGCACAAAAGTGGACCCAAACAACCTAAAATAACTAAATGAATATGCATCATTTTCAAGCAGTTTCATACTGAATGACTCCGCCATAGCATGCTCACACAACTAAATTTGACACTTCACATACCCAGCACAAACTGCACCCAAACAAAACACATGAAAATGCATGATTTTTAGCTGTTTTGACAATTCAGAAGACTCAAAGGCTACAAGCAGAAAAACAGTTTCTCCTTGAGAGACAAGTCTGAGAAAACATCAGCAATTACATCTTAGCCCCATCCTCCTTTTTTTTTTTCTCTTTTTCTTATTGCTAAGCATCAAATGATCCCATTTTTTTCAGTGCTCAATTAAAATGTGTATTAATTGTGAAAAAGCCCCAAGGACTGGAGTCATTCTGATAGTATTCATTAGCCATGGGTTATACTGTATAACCAGTGAATGCAAAACAGCAAATGATTGAAATAAATTTTTGTTCTAAACAACAAAGGGACGCTCACCTCCCACCCCAAGCTCCCTGTTGTTTGTGCAATGGCCTTGCTGCCTACAGTAAGGGCTGAGAGCTCCCATATAATGAACCTGGGAAGCTACTCTTCGTGTAAAATCAATAGTGACGAGCTCCTTTAAAACTCTCAACTTTGAGCCTTTGATGCCCGAGAATACATTACCGCCGTTAACTAGGGCTCCCGTCCAGGCAATAAGCATGCAGCTCACTCTGCAGGCTCCATTTGCCCCCATCCCCACACAGACTTGCACCATTGCTATTACAATTACAGTGTACAGCAAAGCTGTAGTCTACTAGTTTTATTTATCACCCTGATCATTCCCACTCAGCAAATGTATCAAATGTTACAGTTTTATTAAGGGTCATCGATAAATCTGTGGACTGGACATAACAGTAGCTATGAAGTAAAAACCTGTTGGGTAAGGTTTGTGTGTGTGTTTTATGCTCTATGCATTCTGAGTACTTCATCACTGCACAACTCCATTCATACTGAAACCCCTTCAAACTATATCATGCATGTACACAACACACAAACAATCAAACAGTCATCATGAAATCTTCACTTTTCATATAAAGCAGTTTTCCACATCAATATTACAGTGATTACAATGGTAATTGTGTGGGAAAATACAAGTCTGTGCATGCTTTTGTGTGCTTTGAACACACTGTGTGGGAATGAGTGTGTGTATTTACAAAAATGTAAAGAAGAAGGAGGAATATTATGCCTCTGAAATATTATACCTCTGTGGCCCTGTCCACAAAAGCATCAAAGCAGCCATGAATTAAAATACATCCTGTCATAGGCTCCACTTTACTGCTGTGCTTTTCACAATCATACTGCATCGCTTTGTTCTGTCAAGTGGAGGTGAACTTAACATTTGCTTTCAAGTGTTTGGTATGTATGTTATGGTATGTATAAGCGGCGTCACCTGTCACTGTCACATGCTGACCCATAATCATATATGCATCGGACTTGTTAAGTACTTCCCCACTTTCTTTGTGGGCTTGAATTGCAAATGTGAAGAATTAAGTTTGAAGCAAATAGGTTGGTTCTCAACTGACTGTCGGCCATTAACTAATTGGCAGCATTGTGCGCACAGCGAGGACCAGAAAAAAAGAGAAGAAGAAAAGGAAAACAGTCATCTTCAGAGTGTGAGAATGATCCAAACTCTGAGTGAGAGAAGCAAACACTGAAGAGACAATTCCCATGTGTCTCCTCTCACATTTCTGCTTTAATTTAGTGATGCAAAGCTTTAAATGGTGCACTGAATCACTTTTATGAACAAAAGGAGGGTAATTTTAGCAACAAAATGATGGAGATAGCTGAAACTGGCACATGAATATGTGAAATAGCCTGTTCAATTAAACATGTGTGTGGCAGCACACCTATACTGTGGTCACAAACTGATATGTAGCAGGTGTACATTGTAGCTCTATTATATGGTAAAACATCTGTCTATGCATTGATGCATCAAAATTGCAAAATTACAATTGTGTAGATTGCAAGCTTTTACATATTTAAAGAGATGCATGGAGCTCATGGCCTGTTGATTGCATAAAGGGATTCTTCTCCCCAGCAGTGATATGTGTGAGATTATGTCGGTGCTGCAGAGCCCTTAAGTGTAAGAGTATTATGCATGTTGGATCTCATGTGGGAGGACGCAGGAGCTGAAAGCTATTTATACAGATTATTATGGTGAATAAGGTGTAGAAGGGGATATACTGTAAGAGAGAGAGAAGTGACACAGTCTGCAAAAATCCAATGTTTTTTTTAAGAAAGATTCCAAAAAACAACTGTTTTTTTCCAGCCTCTCAAATGTAAATATTTGCTATTTTTTCTCTGTGTTCTATGGGTTTTTGACCGTTAAACCAAAAAAACAAGTCATTTTAATAGGCAAACTTGGTCACTGGAAAATTGTTATTGTTTCTGCACTTTGTGAGACTTTACACCAAGTAAGTAATCTATTAAAAGAAAAAGTAATCAGAGGATTATTGATAATGAAAATATCAATAGTCGCAGTTGCAGTCGCAGTCGCAGTTTTTTGTCACTGTTTAAATTTTGTCACTTTTTGAAGCCATTCCTTTTGCTTTATCCTGATATTTATTTTGTATATAGTGCAGATGTGGACATTACATTAGAAATTTGGAGTATAAGGGAAAAGTACACCTTAGTAAGAAATGTGCTGCTGTAGAATGACCTCATATTACCAAAATGTCACTCCACAACAGAACAGAGAAATTGCTGGGTTTAATAACACCCACTAGATGGCTGCCAATATCTTTAAAGCATTACTCTCTTGAGCAAGAACTAGAAAAGCATGTTGTGTGTTAAAGGCACCCTTTGGTGAAGCTCTCTGGGTGAGAGAAAACAGTGCAATGGTGTTTATCAAAAGCCTTCCTATGATCCTTCAGGGAGCTACAGTTTGTGCATCTTGTACCAGGTTAATGTTTATTCTGCACAGGCCTTGGAGACAGTTTCTGAATGGCGGTCTGTGCACCTTGTAACATGGTGCATTTGTTGAGAGGATGTACAATTTACTGTGTTAATGACTGCAAATACCTATTTTGGACACTTTTTCTCTCACAATTGCATTTGCAATTTGTGAGCTCACTATGTGGTGTTGTGTTACACAGCTAGTTGTCTTTCATGGCTTTGAACATTTCTGAAAAAGAGTTGAAGGTGATAGTCAGACCTCTCTTCATGCTGACAGGCTGATAATGGGGATTTAATTTAACATATCTTACTTTTGTGTAAGCAGCCGCAAAATGTATTTGATTATCTTCATATTAAACTCTGCTTTGTGTCTCATAGAGGCATCCTTGACCAAGACAGTCAATATCTCAGCTGAGCTATTATAACTTTTATTTCTGCATTATTGCTATAGTTGTAACATTTATTATTATACAGGACTAACTAAGAGAGAATTAATTGAGGATTTACTGCCTGTAACCTAAGGTATGAACTTATCAGTGTGTCTAATGAACAACAGAGGAATTGACCTAAGTTGCAGTTTTTGATACTTCATAGAAAGAAGTAGGCCTCTTCTCTTTACATTTCCTCAAACCCAGTCACTGTGCCAGAGTCGGTTATGGCCATACCTGTCATTTTGCTCATGAATAGTGACACTATAAATCAGCAATTACAACTGTCAGTAATCAGAACAGAAATTATGTTTGTCACAAGCTCTCTAAATACAGAGGTTTTTAGAGAAGCATGGAGTTCAAGGGTGGCATTTAGCAGTAAGCCTCTACTGGGCAGAGATAATGCAGTACATTATTATACATTTTTCCATAAGGTTTCAGGTATACTTGACTGATGAGAAGCTCACATTGAATATAATGGGACTAAACAATTTTCCTGTATGTATAATTTCCATATATCTTTTTTTTCTCCATATCCTGTCACTTTCTCTGTATCTGCTCTGCATCGTTACTACAATTCTTTGCAGACATGTCCGCTTGACAAAGTAGGACCTATTCTGTGACTTCTGCATCTGCTAAAATCTACAGTATAGCTCAGATTACAAATGAATGGACTTACAACCTGCACTTTGGAGTTTTATAGTTCATCCAGACTTAATGTTTGGCCCTTTTCCTTTTAGTTGTTTCCCAGCTGTTGTGCCATTTTAAGTCCATTTTAGTCTGTTCAATCCATATTTGGTAAAAGGTGCTAAGTTGTAGGGTATAAGTTTTTGCTATTGCTACATTGCCAGTAGCTTTTTACTTACCAAGAGCTTCAGCCATTGTTGCATTTAGAAGACTTAGAATACACACTCTGGGCATTGCTACTTCTTCATCCTGGACTGAGGGCAGACTGGACACTACTCACTATCACAAAGTGGTATTACAAGACAGGACGGGAGAAGAGAAGTGAACACAATAGTAAAACAAGAGTTAATATTAGTGCTGCTTTCCACCACTGGAGACAGTTCCTGGCGAGTAAAGATGAAATTTAATGCTGAACTTGCAATGTTTCTCAAGACTGCTAAGTAAACAGTTGTTGATGCTAATGTTGGCTATGGCTATGTAGCAAAAGCAAAAACTTTCATATAGCACCTTTAATACTGTGGCATTTAAATTATCCAAGGGAAGACTTTCACATTTTAGTGCATAAAATACTGCAGAAAAATACTTTTTGGGATTTAACGATTGAACACTTAAAAGGATGTACATTTTAAAGGAACATTTTGACATGCTGGGAAAGATGTTAATTCACTGTTAGATGGGAAGATTGATAAATCTCATGTCTGCATTAACTTTTAATTAGCAATTCACAACTGGAAGCAGGGGGAAACAGCTACTTGGGTTTCTCTTAAGTTCAAAAATACACATACCAGCATGTTAGTAAAATGTTGTATTGGGCTGATTTAATCCATACACAAGCCAAAATGTAAAAGCAAAAACACTTACTTTACAACTTTGGACAGAGCCAGCTTCACTGTCTCCCCCTATGTATTCTAAACTAGGCTAATCTCTAGACTCATATTTAATGCAGAGACATGAGAGAGGTATAGATCTTCTTATCTAACTCTTGGAAAGAGAAAGCGTAAGTGTTGAAATATTCCGTTAACGTGGTTTCAACTACAGACTTGACTTAAAGTCCCCGATGACTCTTGTTTTAACACTCCAGCTATCTCAGAACACACAGGTCTGTCTTTAACAGCAAATTCTTCTTTCCTTGACAATGTGGGAAATGCATGTTCTTCACCACAAAAAGGCCACTTAGTTTGATTATGTTTGGTTTGTTAGAGGACAATTGCCTCCAGGAAGGAAATCTAATGTATTATACAACTGTCTGTTCTGGTTTATCTCTTTCCCGTATCTTCCCTGCACCTATTGTTCTTCCAATGTGAAGTAAATACCACATATACTCCAACCTGCCCAAGACTTGATATCTCTACCACTGCCAATCTGGCCTTGGTTTTTCTGGCTCTAAGTACATCCTTGTTATCTCTGGCCTGATTTCTTTTCATAAAATATAATGTAAAATATATGCAGGGGCAGTTTTGCAGGCAATTTCCACCACAGGTGCAAAACATTGCAGTAAAATATTCGCTTCCTCTTATACCACATGCTGAATCACCCCACCACTCCCCCTATAACAGCACCTGGGAAAAATCTTGACCAGACACAACACACATACATACACATGCCTCTTGACTAAAAAAAACACAGCAGCACAATCAGCAAAGCCATTTTTAATGAGCCTCTACCGCTCTCCATCTATCAGAATGGAATTAGGACGGCACTCAGCGACTGAGGGGAGGGAAGCTGGGAGAATGGGGGCACATGGCAGAAGGAAAAAAGTCTTCATTAAGGACAGTGAAGTGGAAGTAGGAGGAAAAAAAGAGGGAGAAGAAAAAGAGGAAGAGAGACTTAAGTGATCTAGAAATGCTTCTCTCCTCCTCTCTCTACCACCTAATCAGGGAGACAAAGTTATGCCGGTCAGAGCGTTTGTTATTCCAGCTAATCCCTCATCACGGTATTTCATCAGGTTTGGCATTTGGCTATCTGCATTAATTAGATGTTCGAATGGACACCGCGTTAATAACTGACGCAAGGCAGATAATGAGAAATCGTCTGCACGGCCGTATCCTCTCACCATCACACTTCCTTTGTCAGTGCTGATACCTCTGTGCTTGAAACACTGTGTCGTGTTTACCTGCGCCGGATTTCATTTATTGATGATTCAGGCTGTTTTTAGTGCCAGTGGCGATAATGTACTGTCTGCACTTTGGGAGATAAGTGTATTCTGGCGCGATAGTTTGGACTTGTTCAGAATGTCTCTCCTTCTGTCTCCTTCTCTATTTTTATCTCTGCTCTTCTTCCAAAAATTTTTCTTCAGCTCTCTCCCCTTCTTTTATCCCACATTTCTCCTCAGTCCACCCTCGCCATTCACTCTTTCTCTATCTCACCTGTCGTTCTCAATTTTTTTTTCAGAGCTTCCCACAGGAGAGTAAGAGCCCATATCTCTCTTTTGCACACTCTCCTCACTTTTAGACTGTCTCCTCCCTCGCCCACCTCCCCTCCCTCCCCCCTTCCCGCCTTCATCCATATCGACACCAGGTGAATAGCCTCCCTCTCCCTAATATTCATTCACACTGTTTCCCTTCTTCCTCTTGACTGCCTCTCCTTTTCTGGCTGTGTTTCTGTCTCGCTGTACCACTTTCAGGTTACAGTCCGCGCTTTAATATTCTGCCATCCATCCTCGTGCTGCCTCGCGACACTTTATCTCTCCTCCCCGCCTTCCTTCCCTTCCTCCCTCCTCCCAGTGACGTGACTTTCTCCTTAGTATTCTGTCAGTCACTGCCAAGCGTATGGCAGTGCGCCTCATGTCGTCACAGGTCTCAGATCGGCCGCAATCACGGACGGCATAATGTCCTTGTCCTTGACCTTACCATCTCCTCTAATGTGAATGCATGTTGTATCTCAAGTTAAAACAACCTCATGCGCTTTCTTACTTTCTCTGCTTCCTCATACTTTAAGTGATTTATTTTGCTGTCGTTTCTTTCCTCCATTGCTCTCATTCCCTCTTTCTCAGTCTGAGTTGCTCTCTTTAAAGCTTAATCCTTTATCAGACAAGGCATGTTGACTCAGAAAACATTCTTATTTACAGGAACAGCCTTGGGGAGTAGTTGCAGAGTGAGAAAGGGTCATACTCATTCACACTCTCACACCTGGGAGCTGCCCAGTGCTGGACTGTTTGCCACTGGGCAGCTTCATTGGAGTGGTCAGAGTGCCTTGCTAAAGGGCACTTGAATAAACTTGAAAGAGTTCTCAGGCCATGCGGAGATTCTGTCCATTTTCTGCTCATCTCTTCCACCCCTTCCTCCTATGTCCTTACCTCAAACAGCTCTTTTTCTTTTTCCTCCCTCTCTTTTGCCTTTACATTTATTTCTCCCTCCGCTTTTCCCATCTGTCCCTTGCTGACACACTCCTGATGTGTGACAGCGAGGATTCAGAATATGTCAGTACACCGTCTGGTCACTCTGAGGTTTTTCATTTGAACCTTCCTTCATGTGTGAAGGTTTCTCTCCCGTCTCCTTCCTCCTCTTCCGCCCTCCCCTCCCATTGTAAACAACTGATTACGCCTTTGAGTTATTCCATCAGCTTTTTTTCTAGCCTAATGATTCTTGTCATGGCGCGGAGCTGAAAATTGAAGCACTCACAGATCCCCGGTGTAACAGAGTCTTTATCTTTCAACTTTCAAATCCCAGAAGCTCCTTAAGTCCTCTCTTTGGAGAGTCAGCACCAAAACCCAAATCTCTCAGTCAATTTACCAGGCAGCCAAGTTGCCATTATTTTGTGCATACTGCCATGATCTTACTATCATTAAAATTTGTCCCTTACATAACCATCAAGGACACGGTGTGTCTCGCCGAGAAGGACAGAATACACCATGCGTGCATACACAAGCATGCACACAAATGCACTCATAGTCTATTTATTTATATGCTTTCATGTATGTATTTACTTTCCTCTCTCCATTTTGCAAGAAGCCACAATTCAAAAGGAATGAATGCTCAATAAGCTCAAGCCGTGTGTGAAATATTCAAATGGTGCCCTATTTACAAAAGGCTGGAGAGTTTCTCTCCTACTGCCGTCACATGTTTGTTATGTGATATAAAAAGAGAGGAAGCAGCAACTCCAGAGACCTCATCCACAGATATTATGCGCCAAGTGGAGTCTTTTTATAGCAAGTGTAAACACATTAGTTTTCTGCATTAAAATCTCCTCAAAATGTAGACAGTTGTCAAGGTTTGGACAAAGGATCTGCCATGTCTTCATTTACAAAAGGTGGAGGATGCTTCTGTGTGTGTACAGTATGTGTGTTTTGGGTTAAGGACGGGATGTTTGGGGAGTATGGTAGAAGCAGGTTTGTGTGTACTTATGCAAAATCCAGTGTGCTCCCACACCTGTGAGCAAAGGAGCGTGTGTGTGTGTGTGTTTTCGGCCGAGCTGCCAGACGGCTGCTATCATCTCGAGTCAGACGGGCAGGGAAGCTGGCGAGGCACGCCGATCGTTTGAAGTGCTATTCTCTCCCGGAAGTTCGATCCGCCCTGAGGAAATTTGTCATCTTGTTCCACCTCTCTGATTCCTCTATGGCCGGGGTGAAGGGAAGGGTATTTGTTCTAATTTGTTGTAGACATCTCAATACAGACACACTTGTGTGTAACAGACCGGTAAAGGTAACTAAGAAATTTGTTTGGCCTTGCTGTGAATCCTTTATCTGCTCTTTCTCTCTCTTGTTTAAGTGGGTCAAGCAGTTGTTCTAGTCCAATTCTTGACAGCACATACTTCATCCATCAATCCATCCCATGGCTATACACTGGATTGTTCTGCCTTTAGCCAAATCTTAGATTTTGTCACATTCTCTGTAAATCTGTCTATCACTCACGCTTGCTTTTTTTTTCCAGCAGACCCCTATTCTCTTACTTCTGAAGCCTGATATCTCTTTGCACCTCCCCCTCATCTTACACTCACTCATACACTCATTCTCCCCCCTCATTTCTCTCCCCACACCTATTTTCTCCCCCCTCTATCCAACCATATCCACCCAAGGCTGACAGTATAGTTTTGCTGGTGGGGGCTCTTGTCATTCCATCTAAATTGAATACCTATTCTTTCATTGGTTAATTAAAGCCACTCTCTCACATTATTAACATGACTCCTCTGAGATCCATCAAATCCCCTTGGCCAGTAAGCGAAAATGAGGCCGAAGGGGGAAGGATAGAAGGAGAGCGGAAGAAAGACATAGGAGGTGATGGAGAGAGAGAGAGGAAGAAGGTGAGAGAGAGCATATTGTGTAGAGACAGGGAGCCTCGAGAGTGATTCAGCCATTGTTACTCATCTCCTCCTTTTTGCAAGAGGGCTCATGTCATGAGTATTTTAAGTGCTCTCCATTCCGTTGTTCTCCTTTAATCCTGTTAGATAACTCTCTTCCTCCCTCCTCCTTCTGCGTCTTTCTTTCTATTTCTCTCCTTTCCTCCTCCGCTCCCTGCTGCCCACTCAGCAAACGGTGAGTCTTATGCTCTCATGCCACAAGAAAGGCTAGAGTGTGCCTAAACAAGGTAGGAAAAGGGAAAAAAAATGGGAGAGGAAGCAAGTAGCTGAGAGAGAGAGAGAAGATGACAAAGATGTGGTGGCACTGGTAGGTGCTGGAGAAATCTGCTTGCCGGTGCGGGCTCATTTGTTATGAGGAGGGATGAGTGTGGATGAGAGCCAAGACAGTGGCGAGTGAGTTGTGAAGTGGCGCCTAGCACACTGCTTGTATCTAGACACACATAAAAAAAACCCAAAAAACAAAACAGGATGGAGTTTGGGTTGATTTGAAATGCATGTGACACAGGAGGTGTTGTAAAATCCAAATTTCAATATCTGAATAAGCTTCCAAACAGAGCAACGTGTGACTGTGTGTTAATACTTTGTATTTTAGTCTGTATTCTGTCAGTTGTCCAAATAAACTTACACTCATGGCTTATCCGCATGCACACAAACACACAACTTAGAGAAAGAATGAGTGTTCTGGCATAAAAGTGCATTTTGTAACCTCAGAGTCTCCTTTCTCCATTCTCTGCTTTTTATAGCGTCTGATGATAAGAGGTTGACTCACACTGCATTCACACTTGTATGCCAAACAATACGTGATGCAATGTTTCAGACCTGCCTTGTAACAGCTATGCAAAACCAGCAACACTCCATCAACCTCACTGGAGCCGCTCCTACTTCACAAGAAAATACATTTCCCACAAGCTCCCATCCCCAGCCCATCATTTACATGAAGACAATTACAAATGAGGGAGTTGTAGAGCAGGAGCCTGGCACTGTAGTTCCTTTGCCAAGCCACTTAGCGCAGGTGAGGTGTGGCGGCCACCGTTCTGCAGCTCCTTACATGGGAAAAATGGGTCACAAGAGCGGAGGGAGTATTTGCTAGACCAATAGCACAGACTAGTGGTGAAGGGTTAGAATTGCGTGAAAGCATTCATGGAATGTCTCAGGTCTGTTTGAGGGATATTCAGTCAAATCCAACAACCCTCATTTCAGCCATCACTGAAAGTAGATAATCCCCTTTGATGCATTGGTCATTGAATTTACGCAGCACCATCGTTACCACTTACTTGAACAAGCACAACCTTCTCATTCACCCTCCGACCACCTGATTTACTTAGAGATTCCACTCTTCCTTTCACTGCCAAAGAAATTAATTCAACACAAAGAGGAGGTAGGAGGGGCAGGCACTTGTGCCGAGAAGAATTTGCATGACCCAAAAATGCCCTGCCTCTCTTCCGACTTCATAAATCAAAGGGATAGGGAGAATCCCCCGACGCCTCTATTCTTTGTCCTCAAAGGTGATAAATTGATCCCTGGTTGGCTAATAAGCAGAGGCACAGGGCAGCCTAAACTTCCTAAAGATTTATGCGGAGACAAGTGGATTTATAGGAGAAGAAAAGTGAGCGATCTGGAGAACAAAATCTATTTACTTTATTCATCCTCCCAGTACTCATGAGATTTGAGATGGGAACTCCTTAGGGGAACCCGGGGGAGTGAGCATCAAAGAAGTAATGCATCAGGACAATAGAAATAGAATATCTGTCATGGAGGCAATGAATGTGATGGAATTACCTGGTTTTGATTGATGAACATGTGTTTCCAATTACAAAGAATCTCAATCCATGTGACTATGCCCACTGTCTTTGGATGGGTCACAGTGGAATACAGTTTTAAGTAGATTTTGTTGCCTGACTTTGCCCCCCTCCTTTCATTAAATCTGATCTAAAAACACAACCAATCACTGAAAATCAATATGACGGACACTTAAGCATTCTTAGGTTTGTCAGCAGTCTCACAGAATGAAGGCAAGCATGTGGAAGGCAATCTAACAGCTTGCAGCCTTTGCCAGACATAAGAGAAACCTTTTAAGGCAACTCAACCAGTCATCTTAATGACGTGAGGTGATACGGTGACAGGAAAAGCGGTCTTTTAAGATGATCAATGCTATCATCTTCTCCAAAGCTGACTGGAAAAGGGGGACAGAATATAGTGGCATAGAGTTTCCTAAGAGTGCCAAAGGCAGATGATGCTATGCTCCTTTCTTTTCTCTTCCTCCCTCCTTCTCTTTATCTAATTCTCCTACTTCAGCCTTAATGTGTTTTTCCTCTTCCTGTCCTTCCTTGCTGCATCTTCCTGTTCCATGCTCAGTTTCATCATCTCATCTGATCTCTCACCCTTTACCCTCTTCATCCTTCATCACCTAGCCCCCTTTTCTTCTAACTGTACATCCTTCTGCTTTCCGTCTGCCACACACTGTCTCTCACACTCCCCCTCTTTGCACTGACAGCATGCTTAGCCTGTTGTGTTGATGAGATATTTGAACGATTAACATTATGCATGCTGAGCAGATTATGATAGCCTTTGGGGAGGAACAGTTTCAGCATGATGGAAAGTTTTCAGCGTGGTAGAAAACTCTGCTGATAAAAGGGCTTTGATTGCAGACAAGAGAAAGGTACCGAACAAAGATGAAGTCTGTACTCACTTATTCTTCACCACCACGGCAGCAGCCTTCCATATTCTTCATTCTAGGAGAAAAATGGACAAGAAAATTCAGTTTGCTTCAAAACTGTCAATATCACTTGAATGCAGAGGGTAATAAAATAGCAGTAAAGGGAGGAGGAGCATCAATGGTCAGTTTTAGCAATAAAACAGTAACACATGCTTTTTCATGGCAAATGTGCACACAACTCATGAATAAAAGTTGCTGCTTCTTAAAGTGAAGTGATTTATGAGGAGACTTTTGTATCTGTATCTTTGAGTTTGGATGAGAACATTTCTCACTGAGACAGCTCACATGGCAAATGTGATGTCCCGTCAACATCAGCTTGACTATTGCAAACCTATGCAAATGTGTCTAAAATATCAAACTTCCTCCTACCCAAAGCGTATCCTTTTTTGGGGTGCATGACGCCAATTCTAAATAGACATATGATGTACCATATAACTAATTCCATCTACGTCTGACAGTGACGCTACCCTGTGCCACTGAGGCAGCTGTGGGTACAGAGAGAGAGGGAAGCGAAAGGCAGATCACTTCCCAAATGCTCATTTTTAGCTGGCTTGTTTGGGCACAGCGCACCAGAGCTGACGAGCTGAGCACAGAGTTTTTGACACAATGGTGTCAAACTCAGGACTGTGATGTTCGGCTCGCACAAGTGAATAGCATCGCACCTGCTGGCAACATGCAGACACCGACACAAACAGACTGTTATCAAGTCTCTGTGTGCAATTAGTGTGTTTGGGAGTGCTGCGAATCTTAATGACGCATTTGCCTTATATTGTTTCATTAAAGAGGCTTTCGGGGAGATGGCATATGGAATCCTCTGGGACTGCTGAAACAATTTGGAAATGGCAGGGCTATGTAGCTCCAGTTTTAGAAAGATAGTGTTTAATTTTTGATAAATTATATCACTTCATTTACTTGTAACCAGAACTAGATAGTAATGCTTGTGACAAGTAGTGAAGTTAAGTCTGTCCGCTGATCTATATTTAGCACTTGCGTAATTTGAGACTTGTTGTAAGAGACAGTCTTAGGAGCTTATTTTTTTCACCTCTTTGCTTCCATTCTTATAAATGATCTAACAGATGTAGGCCTCACTGTTTTCTATGCCCTGCTGCATCAGCACTGTCATGAAGTTTCATCCTCCTTTTTAATGTTTCAAGCTGTTTAAAATATGTAGCAAAGCTGACACATATACAAACTTCAATTAAGCAATGTGTGGTAAAGCATTTCTGATGAAAATATTTATATAATGTCTACACATATGCACTATGAAAAATGTTTCTAGTAGTGCCAAACCTACATCCAATTATATCCTCACTTTACATTTTCCATCAGCTCTACAGAACATTTTAGGGTTTTTCAGCTCACTGTTTTGATTTTGTGGCCCTGCAACTTTACTGTTTTGGCTCACTGTCACTGCTCTCATCAATCTAGTTTCTAGTCACAGCAGGAGATGGCAGCTGTTTTCAGAGAAAATGCTTGGATGAGCCCACTGCATATTATGTGCTGAGCACCAAACTGCAGACAGACAAAGTTAACAGCTAGCTGCTGAACACAGAGTGGAGTATTCAGTAGCTAAATCAAAACAGAACCAATATAACTGTGAATATTGGACTTACATTTGCTTGGTGGGCAGAAACATAACTCTGAATGAATGTTATGTTGTGTCTATTGGATTTGTTGAATTCTCAACTATTTTCTAACCACTTAGCCATATTGATTTTATTAAGGTGATAATGATTACACCTTGTGTAATGGCAAACATAAAAAATGTTGTTAATGCAGGTTTAAATTTACCTGTAGCACCTCTTAATGAAATGTTTCATTGATTTTTGTGATTTTGTCATAAAGAATTTTGGGTCAGTATAATGACTGTTAATCATGCAATATTTACATCATTGTTATTCAAGTTAGGTTAAGGTTAAGACATGAAAAGAACCACTGAGGTGCTACCTCAACTTGTATTTACAGCAGCACTGAGTATACAGTAGTGGGCTGTATTGTAGTTGACACTTCTAAAGTACCAAACTGCCACTTTTTGTCACAGGCTTGAAGTTGGTTTTACAGTGGTCTTGCAATAAACACTGGACTATCCCTCCATTACTATAGTCCATTTCCTGTGCTGTTTGTAAAAAAGCCCAGTGGCGCCATAATTCTTATGCTTTGTCAGCAGCAAAGTGTGTAGTAAATTACCAGTCATTTATGACTGGGTGTGATCTTCACAGCATTCAATCACAGTACTGAGAAAATAAACAAATAAGGATTAGACTTTTTCTAACTGCTCCCACTTGACTGCCGTTTTAGAAGTCGTGTATGGATAAGTAATATCTTCACCTCCACCTCAACATTCTGCTGGTTTTATGAGTCGAGCTGGTGTCTCTGTTGGTTACTGTTCAGGGGAAGGTCATAAACGGGCGATTTATGTCTGAAGCACAGCCAGGAATGCTGATGCTACTGTCAGAGAGCAGAGATACTGTCTGGTTTGACTCCCATTTAATGGAAACTGTAAAGTCCACAGCAGCATGTCCTAACTCATGCACTTTACAGTATGTGCTCACACAGAGAAGGAGTTAACATAACTGGCAGACAGAAGATATATCAAATGGCATAATAAGATAGATGGAAGATGAATTGTGACACTAAAAGCAGGTTTCACTCTTTCAGCTACTTACATCACTTTTCAAGTCTAATTTGAGGTCTAAGTGCACCAAGCATGCCGCCAGCTCTAAAGTCAACTGCCATAGTGAGAAATAAGAACACTTCATTAGTGCTCAGTCTTCCAGTGGTGTCTGCACTTCTAAAAAAATATTATTCAATACAAACACATGACTTGCAACACAATCTCACAATGTGATAAGTACAACACAGTTCATTAACACAACACCAGCTAATATGATGCTACATCGATTACTGCACCACCTACTTTTTTCCCAGCAGTTATCTGGACTTCTAAGCAACCATTGTTAAGTTATGGGCGTTTTAATTGCTATAGACAGGGTTCCATTAGCATAGCTTCTTGGGTGGCCATGGCCATGTTTCTCTAAATCATTAAGCTAATTATACAAGCTAATTAATCAGTATGCTTGGAATGGGCTGCATGAGCAGACGCTGCTCTTTGTTGGCTTGCATAATGAAAGGAGTCCATTTTTAGATGGGGAAAATGAAGAAGGGGTTGGGAGAGAGAAACTTTGATCTTGAAAGTAAACATATGATTTTTGCATATCAAGTGCTTCAGCAAAGTAGAAAAAAATGTGAAGGAGGATTAGAGATGCAAAAAGTCAAGCTAGATTCACATTTGTAGTACTTTGAAGATGCAGAATATTGCATGAGGACAGTAAATAGGAGAGGTAGTGTGTGCCATGGTGTCCAACATCCAATTATCAGTGTCATTGTCATGCAAGACAAACACAGGCAGGGATCTGTCAATCACCGGTGCCGCTGTGACGTTTGAGGACAGTCAGACACTTTCAAGCATGTGCTCTACTGCGGTTACTGAGACTAGCTTGGTCTGAGGAATCTGTGAAGAAAACATGGACCGTTAATACTGATGTGTATGCATGTATGTCAAAGCCTGTCTGTGTGTTTTCAAAAATATGGAGGGCCTCTGTGCTCCCTGGGCATCATTTAGGGTCCCTTGCCACCCTATTATTTTCCCGTCATCAATATGAACCCAGCGCCTGACAAAATCAATTAAGGTTCCATGTATGTGCACTGTATGGTTATCACAGGGCGTGTATGTGTGTGCTTGTACACCAGCCGCATATTCATGCTTTCTTGCACACAAGTAAGGGTGTATGAGAGAGAGTCACTGTCAGAAATTATTACTTACAAGCAGACATAACCAAACATCCTGCTATCCTGTCTTCAGTATGTGGTGGAGACACTGTCAGCATTCATGCAGGAGTCTATTTTTAGCAGTTCTCATTATGCACAATGGAAAATCACCTCCACAAAGTACATGAAGCATGTTTGCAAACCTAATGGGACTACTGCATGCTGATAGCACTGCAACGCATAGAAGCTACAGTGTATGTTCATTTACGCTTGTGTCTGTACATGTCAGTATGTGATTATGTACGCAAACTTTACGTTGATCTACAGTACAGTGATCTAAGTGTTTAGTAGTGAATGGACAATGGTACAATAGACTAAGCATGACACATCCTGACCTATGTATTTCTTTCCCTCCAGGGAGATTCTGAGGAGTTCTCTTCTTTCATCACTCTGGTCCGAGGCAGCAATCGCAATAGATTATTCCAAAAGGGTAAGATAAACATTTTCTAATCCAGACAAAAAACCTTCCTTTAAATTGATTTATTTAATAGAGCAATTCATCTATGACAATCACCTGTGACCAAAATTCTGTTTTCAGTGTTCAAATGTCAGTGCCCCCTAGTAACGTCAACAAGATAATAATGTCAGCCCATAGAAATCAAACCAAGGGTCACAGAAGGAAATGTTGTTAGTATAGATGAACGTATGGAAAGAATACATGTCTGCACATGATCTATTGTTCAGTCACAGGAAATTGGTTTCTGGACTATCTGGCGTTCATTATTTGATATGAAATAAGACTTCAGCACAGCAAACACGTTAAGTTTGATTTCCTTTTTCATCCAGGCTGGAAGTTCCACAAATAGCAGAGCTGTAAATGTCTTTTTCATTAGCTGTGTGTGACTGTGTGCTGTAGTGACATTTCAAAAATGTGATTGGCATTTTTTTCAGACACTTACAGATCAGTGCTTGTGATGCTGTTGTTTGGGTACCATATTGGACTTATGCTTATTGCTTAAAAGATATCTGGTATTGCTGTGTGTAGCATAATGGCACACATAAAGCATGCTAATGGTGCCCTCTGGAGTGCAAGAATCTCTACTGCTACTGCTGCCGCTGCTCTGCTGTTTTTAGAGGAGATCTACTTTCACATTAGGACTGTGTAGATGACACACAGAATCACAGTTCGCACAGCATTTAGATAGAAGACTGACAGGTGCTTTTAGCACATTGTGAGGCTTGAATACACATCCATATACACAGGCACTACAACAAGAAGCTTCCTGAGAAGCCTGCAATCTGCACTAAGCTAGTTACAGTAGACCTAAATATAATCACTCTGAATCTCTGGAATCAGTTGCTAGAATATAATAATACCATTTGCATTCTACTGCATCATCACTTAATGTAAAATGCTGCACATGCAACATGTTCACATTACCACAAATGCCCAACTGTACTGCAATAGGTCAACATGACATAAATAAAACAAATTACTTAGAGTGCTAACTAATCATTATCCTCATCATAATCTCCTAGTCCGGATAATTAAAAGCACAGTTCATGTTCTTTGGAACCAGAGTGTAGTTCCCCTCTATCACAGTGCTGTTTTTTCAGATCAATGAGTAGTGCTGTGGTTTCCCCCAGAGGACTTGTGGGTGCAGCTGTAATTGGAGCACTTGTGTTGCTGTTCCCTGGGCAGAGGCCAGTGTACACCAGAACATTCCGCTACATGTCCATAGGATTTCCAATGAACTTATCAAATGCACCTGCGAGGAAAAGTTTTGCAGTGTGCTATTTTGAGATCAAATTACAGCAGGGTTGTTCTAACCCAGAGTCTTGTTACTGGGACATGGCCCTCGCTTTTACTTCATATTCTTACAAGCAGCCTCAGATATATTCCCAAGTGTGCTAAATAAGTGAGAGTATATGCCAGGAGGCAATGATGCTTTTCACTCAGAGCATTTCACACACATGATGCCCTCTGTCCCCTTGTGGTAATTACTGTAAAAATTTGCAAAAATTTGTTGGAAGCTCAGGTGGCAAAGTGATTTAACTTAAAGACGACAGCGACAAATGTAGCTTCAGTGGAAAGGCAAGAACAGTTAAGTACAGGCAAGTGAGTTAGACTAACTTTGTGCCTGAAGTATTGTAAATGACAGCGGCAAAATTGTCACCACCGCATAGTCTGTTGGAGGCCATTTGAATGTCCTGTTCAAGAACCATTAAGGCATTAAATTTAAATTGAATCTGCTATTTCTTCTCAGAGAGAGAGCCTTAAAGACACTTGTTAAATGACGTTGGAGTGCATTTTACCAAGAACGGCAGGTACATAGGTGCCCTACACCTGTCAGATGGAGTTGTGTTATATAAAGGAGAATTCACAGCAGTAGCAGGTGACCTGGTTTAGAATAGCAATGAGTCCAGCAGCCAAAAAACTTTCAAAAGTCTACTTCCCAAAACTGCTTACAGTAAATGAGAAGTGACCTGTTAATAGTGAAAAATGCTGTCTTTTTATAGAAAAGACCAGCTATAATTGGGGGAAAGATTCATTGCCACAAATCACAGTACATGTCTTAAAAGATGGCTCTTAATTTTAAGGTGGTATTGTATACTTTTAATCAACCCTAAGGGATTAATTTCCTTTTAATGTCTGTTCTGTCCTCAGGTTAAGGGACAGATCTTCCTTTGGTGTACATAAGGGGTAAACTAATGTTCAGTGATATTACAGTGGTCATCCATGGTGTTAAAACTAGGCCTTCCACCTCCATGTGGGATGACCTAACTGACTACTAGTCCATCCTACCTTGAAGGGGCAGAGTATTTGATATGATCATGCTTGCGTACTCATTAATTTTGATATGTTGTGTTATGGCAAGCAAAAATTGTGTGTGTGCGTCTAAGCATGTTTTGTGGACCCCGCCCCGTCTGTGATGATTTATTATAGCGCTTGGAGGGACTTGTACTTTCATGAGGTCACATGAGTAACATGGCAGTCAGGCATAGCACACTGCTCTCTTTGGCCCTTCTGGCAATAGGGAGGCTTGCCAAAACAGCTAGAGCAGACTCCAGTTTGCACACATTCAGGCCCACAGCTAAGTATATAGTCACTGTACATATACATGTGCACACATGCACACACACAAAATCAAATACTGTAATCCAGGCTTAATATGCTTGCTTGCATGCTTTATCACCTGCACAGGAGGCAAACGTTATGCAAATGCACATAAGCTATTCCAAAGGCACGTCAGATTTAGGCCTGTCTTTAATACGTCTTATGAGAGGTTAATTCTATGCAAATACATGAGTTGAAAATGGCAAAGGATGTTTTTCTAATAACACTAAAGGGATGCCTCTGAGATGCAAAGTGGAGTCTTTTAGATTGACCTTAGATGATTATTTTGAGCTGGGGTTTCACTGCAACATTTTATTTTATGTTTTATTTTCTGGAGTGAGGTTGAAGTGTGCAAATGATGAGCTACCGTGCATATTACAGTTTTGGTCTTCCTATTCTCATTCTCATGTGTCTTTTGTCATACGCAACATCAAAAGAGGGTAAAAAAAAACCTGCAAGGTGGTTGCGTGAGAAGCACAATAAACCAATACTATAAGAAAGAAAAGAAAAACATATCAAATCTGACATATTTGTTTGTGTTTTCTCCCATTAGTATCCTTTGGTGTGCTCTCTGCCACAGGAAATAACTGAGAGTATTGTTGAAAGCAGTCCATGAAAAACATGCTAATATTAGAAATACATTTCATCCAGATTTCTTTTGCCTTCAAATGACAGATTAAGCCTCTCAGGCGAACAGTGTATTGACATTAGTTGATTTTGATGCTGTTATCAACTGAATAGTAGAAACGTGGCTGTATTTCGGTCTTTTTGTTATTCTTAACCTATGTATTTTTTAAACCAAGCTTTGTGTCACATTTTCTATTCACTTGTGTGAGGTGAAAACCTCATCTAGCTGACTTTTTCTCATCTCCTAGGTGGGGGCAAAGGGGGCATTCATTTCAGTGCTGTGTCGGCGAGGTAAAACTGCAGCATCGGGCAGCATGTTGGCACCTGCATGAACCCCAAAAGAGGCGCCTCATTTCTTGGTGAGTGGGACAAGTATTCTTTCAAATTCAAAAAGCCGCGCAATCCACAGAGCAGCTGTTTTCCCCAGACAAGGTTCTCTGTATTAAACTTAACATTTGCAGTAGCTAATTTAGTTATGGCTTTATCTTAATAATTCTTGAGAAAAAAAGCTTAATTGCAAAATAAGCTGCAGCATTTTTCTCTTCACTTTAAGCTTTTAATATGAGAAAAGCTGCTTTCCGAATAAATTGGAACAGTATTTTCATTGAAAACCAAAGAATATTGTAGCAGAGCCTTTTTAAACCAAAGCAAAGCCTTTGTTTTTTAATTGAGTTGTGGCTTTTTATTTTGTTAATGTTGTGAACAGAACAAAATTGTCATTTTATGCATGACATAAGAATTTCTTACCTGAAAAATTATTTCGAGATTTTCTAGAATCGTTTTATCGTTTATCACATTTTGGCACCACTATGACACTATGGCACCATCATTAACAAGACCATTTGGTTTATAGTAAAAAGTGGATTAATAATACTCTCAGAACTTAAAAATAATAGATAATTTTACAATCATAACATAAAGATACTACAAAATGTAATAGTGTCTCACTGAGGTAATTTCTGTTGTACTTAAAGATTATGGGACTCTTTGGAACAAACAGCTAATTATGGTATTCAATGAGTGAGACTTCATTGTTGGCTGGGATTCACAGACAAAACTTATTTAATATTGATAAGGAAAGTTTAATTAAATATTAAAAACAGTATATTAAAGTTATATTAATCAAGGTTTTAGTGCTTTATGATTATTCAACATAATGTGTTCATAGTATTGTAGTGTTATAGATTTGCTCTTCATTAAATGACTTGCATCTTTGAGAGAGCACTATCATTAGCAATAATGTGATGAATCAAAAAAAGATTATTTTTCTTCTTGTGTCCCTTAACACCCATTCACTTTAGAAAATATTTTTCAACCATATTTTGAAGCATTTACATATGTGAGGTCTCTCTTGGGAAGGGGAAAATATATTAGTGATGAGACACCAACAAAGATGATGGGGAAAAGCGAAAAGGAAACAAAGACAAAGAAAGACCTAATCAAGAACAAACAAAAAACAGATGAACTCCACAGAGAGTTGAGACTGGATTAGATGGTGTACTTCCAATAGCAGCCACATACAGTGCATCATTCTAAGTGGACAGAATATGATCATGGGACAAATTCAAAGAATTGTTTCCCAGATTTAAATAAGGTCTGAAATACTAAAACCTGTTCTCAGAAGAGAAAATCCCCATGATGTAGCTGGAGAAAATACATTCAGTGGGGTATAAATATTGCAGGGTGAGTACATGGAAGGCTTTTTGGCCGATGAATTATTACGAAGTCCAGTGGCTTTACGCCAGTTTCAGAGTACATCTCGCTCAGCTTCACTCTGCAATAAGCTGTGGCTGGGGAATTGTGGTTGTAGGCATGCCACAAATAACTACCAACGATACCAGGAATCCATCACACTCATCCCACATGTTGTGTGCTTACACTTGAGCACATCCGACAACAGTCAGTTAGCAAAAAAAAAAAAAAAACACACACACACACACACACACACACACACAGGCACAGGGGTAAGAATTGCCTATGAGGCCTGAGTCAGGGCAAGAATGTCTGCCAAACATTTGTACTGTGTTATGTGCAGTCAAGAAGACTATACATGCTAAATTATAAATTGTATATTTTTTTAATGCTAATTTCCTCAATGCGCACATGCAGTACACTATACTTAGGCATTTTCTGTGTGTAGAAGTGTGCTATCAGAAGGCAGGACTGAGAGGGAAAATGTTTACCCAAATATTCACCTCTAGGTTGCTTTGATAGATGGTTTATCCCCCAACAGAGTACACCGTGCCAACTTCTTGTGCTCACTCTTAGAAGAGCAAATGTGGATGAATAATGATGAGTCTATTCACTCAGCATCAGTAGAACAAGGTTGTGAAATTAGTCCATCTTCTTCTTCTTTTTCCTGCTAAATCACTTTTCATTTGCGCAAGATAATCATGTAACTCAGTGAAGCATGAAGTTAATGGTTAATACATCTGATTGTACCAATACAATGAGAATAAAAGAAGATCAAAATAAGCATCTAAATGGGAAAAGACTTTTGCTCGGTGTGCTGCATTGTCGTACCAAGGAAATGTCGGGCAGGTTGGGTCTTTTGGTGATTAGCAAAAAAAGCATAATCCCCAGACTGCTGACATATTTCTTTTGAAAACCGCCTGTCTGAAAAAGACAGATATGCTCTGAAAAATGGATCAAATCCGTTTCATGTTAGATAGTAGCTTGTGGTTTCCCAGGGTGAATCTCTACTGATCCACAAACAGACAGGATTAGAGATTGAAGTACTGGCCATAGCAGTGTAGATCAGTAAAATACAAAAAAGGACAATATTAAATGATTAGTGCCAACTTATGATAACCTCCAAATTACTTACTTAAATGCAGTACAGTGTGGAACACTGTGTCTTTTGTGACTTTGAATCAGCAGGGTTGTTCAGAGGATGTGTTGTGGGCTCAAATTTAACGCCTTCCCTAATTTGCCGTAATAAAAGTGCTAATTCTTTAACATGACATTGCTATTGTGATTGTAAGGAAACAGGCATAGAAAATTCATTTTATTTCCTCTGCAAAGGAGGAATGATTTTGCACCAGAGCCGAACCCCTGTGTGTGCGTGTGTGTGTTTAATGAAATGCAGGGATTTGTCTCAAGGCACTATGGATGAGGTATTTAAGTCTGGTGCATATTTCATGACCGTTAACTGCACACCCGCTGCTCATTAGTCATGAGACAGGTAATGGTTCTAGTGGTCTTTTGAAATGCGATAGAAAAGCTCACTCTCCAACACACTGATACAAGTCCATGTGTATGCACTAATGAGCAAAAATAATATTGTTTATTGCTCACAGACATGATGAATTGCCATATTCGGTCTTCCATATCATAGTGCAAACATTTATGGCTAAAGCAACACTCAATTAAAGCCCCTGCATACTTTATCTGACTGCAACCCCCAAAAGGAGTGAAAGAGAAACCTTAATATAAATCTCTTTTAGTGTCAAACTTTTAGGGGAATGCTGTTTTAGCAGATTGTAACGTCAATGAAATTATCCTGGCTTCAAATTTAATCATCAGATTTATATTATTTGGCTGGTTTTCAGTCAGATGGTGGTGGTGTGCCAGCCTTCATCCAGCATGAAACAGCCACAAGATGGTGCTGTACATCCCCATTTGACCTCTAAGACATAAAGTGAATGACTCCATCTGAGGCAATGCGACTCACCTCATCACCTCATCATTAAAGTGATTAGCTTCCATTTGCTTCGATGTGCTCTCCTCATAGATGCATAGACACATGCAAAAACTAAATAAACAGTCAGTCTATCAATGCCCCTGGCTTAGTTTTACTCTAGTGAACTTTCTAACAGGTTGCAGTCATTTAAGTGACCGGACGTCATCTGAGAATACATGCACAGCTCTTTAGTTAGTATGCAGATTTTAAAAAATTATTATGATAAATCCACTGGTGAATTTCTTAACCATGTCCATGTACTCAAAGAGATAAATGTCTATTTTTTTTTCTCCAGAGCAAACAGAAATGTATAGCAAACACAAAGTAAATTAGCCGTTGCTTTCTGTCTATGAGGCTTTGGATGTATGAATAAAGCTATCATAATTATAATAAATCCCAGTCACTGAAGAAAAATACATGTATGCATATACTGTATGCAAGAGCAGCTATGATGAAAAAATAGTATGTATTGAAATAATAGCAAAATCCAGTAGATGGCAGTCTGTCAATACAGAATCTCTCCACCCACAGACTCTACACACCCACAGTTCTTCCAGTAGGTGTGCCTCTTGTCATCAGGAGAGGTCCCTTCTGTGCAATGTCTTCCCTACGCAGTATGACAGGCGAACGCAAAGTGACAGTGCAAATGAACTTTCATTGCTGCTGTAATGAAGTACACAAGCTACTTGGATGTGGGAATACAAAAAAAGAGGTATATGCATTAATGCTTGCTTGAGAAAGTCACCGCTCTCTTTCACACACAAACCTCTGCAGTGCTTTTCCCTCCTTCATTTTCTTCCCTTATATCTCTCGCGCTCCATCTCTTACACTTGTACAAAGCTAAATGGCGTCACCACCCACCCCTTGCACGCACACACACACATGCACGCACACACACCTCCTCGCCATCTGTCTGTGCAGCGGCCCGTGTCTCTGGCACTGGGAGCAGTTGGGAGCAAGAGAGTGAAAGAGAAAGTGTCTCTTGGCTCTGTAGTCCTGAATCCCACTTCCTCTCTTTTTTCTCCTGCTGTGCTGTTGTCTATCAAATGGTCTCACAACATCACGCTGTCCGCCCATGGGCTCTCCCTGCTATCGTAACACCTATTCCTGATGCCATTTGGAGAGAAATCAAATTCTTTCTTGCTGGAACCTTATGGGCAAAAAGAGATGGAGAATATGTGCTCTGTGTTTTCAGCGATTTCACTTCACAGTTATGAAAGCTAATTTCAGCTTAGTTCATTAACTATGGGGTACTTATTTCCTTGCAAATGGTAAAGCCTACAACTCCACAAGAGGAAAAATAAACATACTTGATTAGCTTACGTATTAAGCATTTCAAATTAATACCACAGATGGCAGAATTACACTCACCATTCCTTTAAAGGCAGAAATATAAAGTAAAAGAAACCGGGAGGGATAGAGTCAATTCATATGCACTGTGATTGCAAATAGAATCTGCACATTATGGATATTATTTGATGACATTACCCCCTGAAGTTGTACAGAAGCAGAGTGAATTTCTCTGCATGCTTCTTGATTATATTTGACGGCATGAACTTATTGTATGTGCAAAATAAAATACACAAGAACCCAGGAATCACAGTATTTACACGCAGCAGAATGAGTAAAATCCACAGGAAT